>NW_022196912.1:110265068-110265655 GCF_008632895.1 Mastomys coucha | reverse complement strand
TGTATACATTGGATATTAGCCCTCTATCAGATATAGGGTTGGTAAAGATCTTTTCCTAATTTGTTGATTGCCGTTTTGTCCTATTTACAGTGTCTTTTGCCTTACAGAAGCTTTGCAAGTTTATGAGGTCCTAAATAGGACCTCATAATCAATTCTTGATCAATTTTGATGGGGATTGCATTGAATCTGTAGATTGCCTTTTGGTAAGATAGCCTCAAGATCAATTCTTGATCTTAGAGCAGAAGCTATTGGCATTCTCTTCAGGAAAATTTCCCCTGTGCCTATTTGCTCAATGTTCTTCCCCACTTTCTCTTCTATTAGTTTCAGTATATCTGCTTTGATGTGGAGATCTCTAATCCACTTGGACTTGAGCTTTGTACAAGGAGAAAGGAATGGATTGATTTGCATTTTTCTACATGTAAACCGCCATTTGAGCCAGCACCATCTGTTGAAAATGTTGTCTTTTTTCCACTGTATGGTTTTTAGCTCCTTTGTCAAAGATTAAGTGACCATAGGTGAGTGGATTCATTTCTGGGTCTTCAATTCAGTTCCATTGATCTACCTGCCTGTCACTGTACCAATACCAT
>NW_022196912.1:110250443-110264525 GCF_008632895.1 Mastomys coucha | reverse complement strand
AGCCTTGTCTAGTCCCTGATTTTAGTGGGATTGCTTCAAGTTTCTCTCTGTTTAGTTTGATGTTGGCTTCTGTTTTTCTGTATATTGCTTTTACTATGTTCAAATATGAGCCTTGAATGCCTAATCTTTCCAAGACTTTTATCATGAACGGATGTTGGATTTTTTCATATGCTTTCTCAGCATCTAGTGAGATGATCATATGGTTTTTGTCCTTGAGTTTGTTTATGTAGTGAATTATGTTGATAGATTTCCGTATATTGAACCATCCCTGCATCGTTGGGATGAAGCCTGCTTGATTATGGTGGATGATCATATTGATGTGTTCTTTGATTCTGTTTGCAAGAATTTTATTGAAGTTGTTGTTGTTTTTATATGCTTTTATGTTGAATAACATATCTAATTGTGACATGGAGGCTCACAGGTGTTGTATAAGTTTCAAAATCATCCAGTTGTAAGTCACTTTATAAGTCAGTATTGAAAGCTAGATTGTTTTCATAAGTCCTTTTTGTGGAAGAGGTTGGTGTTAATTCTCAAAGAATGTGTTAAGAAGGATGCACATTAGGACATGAAGCAAAAGGATCTGTGAGAATCTGTGGGAAGAGAGATAATTATCGCCTGTGAAAGACACTGGAATTTGGCTCCAGTTATAAATAGCAAAATGAAATCTCATGAAATACTTATGAAAAGTATACATATCTATTAAATTATTAATTTAAATGAGTTTTATTGAATGTTTAAGATTTTGCAATTATAAATACGCATCTTTTAAAATTAAAATGAATTAGACTAACTCCCTACAAGTGCATGCTGAAGAAAACACATCAGCTCAACCTTTGAGAATATGATTCAACATCATTCTGAATACAGACAACTTTCCATTCCACCCTGCAACCTTTTCCATGCATCATCACTCCCACCCCCAAGATACTTTCTCAAATCAATGTCCTCTGCCATTTTTTGTTTTAATTGCATGTATGTATGTATGTATGTATGTGTGTGTACACATATGTGTATTTGTTTGTTAATCTTTCTCAGTGTCAATATGCATAAAATTACTTGAATGCACATAATACCAAGACTGACCACTTTGCATTAGATAACAAAATGGAGACCATTTCTATTTTAATCAGCAATCATCAGCTAGCTGAATTTTGTGTCTAAGGTTGTGGATTGAGTATATTCTGTTCTGTGCTCCTTATTCAAGTCTTGGTTATGCAGACACGTTGCTGAAACTTCACAGGGTGGAGTACATCTTCTGATATTTGTAGAACATTTAACCTCTCAGCCAATACACTGATTCTCCGGCTCATACCATCTTTCTGGGATGTTTCCTAACCCTTAGTAGAAGGCATTGTTGTGTATGTGGACCATTTTGGGCTGAGAACCATATGATATATCACTTGTTCTCTAATTTTGATTGATTGTGGCTTTCTGTAATGGTCTCCATCTGTTGCAAACAGAGATTCTTTGTTGAGGGGTAAAAACTACACTCATTTTTGGGTACAAGTATAAGTATTTATAATGGAGTTAAAATCATTCTAATTTAGTAAATCAATTGTTTTAAACTGTACTTTAAACCCTATGATCTCACTAGCCCTGGGTATTTGGCTAGGTTTCCAGCATTAAACATGATTTTCCTTTTCTTAATTGGAGTTTTATTCTAATTAAAACCTGTTTGTTGCCACCAAGATATGAGTGTAGCTATTACATTTTTAGGAATATCATGCCATGCTGGTCATTGCTGTAATTCAAAGGTATCATCTCTGCATAGAACTACTAGTTGCCTCCCTCCTTTGGAAACATGGAACCTTGTAGTATTATAAAATTTAGCCATTAGAGGTGTGATATTGAAGTCATCTCTAGGCCGGATCATTTGTTTTCTGCATTTGATACCCACATCAATGTGTTCATTCACCAATAGAGAGTTATATTCAAACTTTGGAAGATAACCTAGGGCACTAGAGATAGTCAAGGATGCTTTAGCAGTAATTTGGAATCCTCTGGCCAAAAAGTTGCAAGAGAATTTCTCTTGAGTGGTATTGGATTGTTATTAGAAAATCAGTGACTCTTGGAGGGTAAATTGCCAGTCCAGGTAGAATAAAAAATTATTTAAAGAGTAAATGTTTCTTATGCAATTTTCATTTTGTTTTATTTGTGAGAGTATAATATATTTGCAACATTTCCCCATTCCTTTTATTCCCTCTATATCTTAGAAATATCCTCCTCTCTTTTAATTTCATGACTTCTCATTATTTATTATATACATATTCTTAAACATAACATGTTAATGTATACACGTATATGCATCATTTGTAATTTTAGATAAGTAGGTAAGTATTTGATTCTAAGTAACTTTTTTTCAGATACCCTTATTGTTATTTTACAGTTTCCTCTTCCTCTCCTCTTTTGTCAACCTACTTCACCCTCCTAATTCATCCTACAAGTTATCCACACTTCTCTTAAAATTACTTTAACACCATTACTCCTTTTTCAATTGCCTGCCATGATCCTCTTTTTTACTTTCCTAGTTTCTGAACTTACTCCAGGTCATACATGGAGCTACAAATTACATACTAGAAAGAACATGCTATATTTCTATTTCTGGGTCTTGGCTAATGTGTACAGTATAATATCTTTAATTCCATACATTTACTGTAAACTTCACTCTTTACAGCTGTGTAATTGGTGTGTATGTGTGTGTGTGTGTGTGTGTGTGTGTGTGTGTGTGTGTGAGTGTGTGTATAACAATGTATTTATCCCTTCATTGGTTGAAAATTATCTGTTTTTTTTGGGGGGGTGTTTCAAGACAGGGTTTTTCTGTGTAGCCCTGGCTGTCCTGGAACTCACTCTGTAGACCTGGCTGGCCTCAAACTCAGAAATCCACCTGCCTCTGCTCCCCAAGTGCTAGGATTAAAGGCACCACTGCCCTGCAACTAACCCATTTTGGTTAGCAATAACCAAACTAGATAAATTTCCATGCCTGATTTATTATAAAATAGAACCTAGTTCTGTGGGTAGTTAAAAAATGAACATGTATAAATAATAATTTAAGATCAGATAACTAATGCTAAGTAGATATTTAGAAGCAAGTCAGAGTGATACGAGTAAAAGATTATGAAATATGCTCAAATTTTAGAGGAAAATTATAGAGACAGCAAATGTCAATTCAAAAGCAGCCTTTGAGTTAATAAGTTTGAAGAAAATAGTGTACAATATTTTTTTTCATTGTGAAATTCTTTCCATATCTGAAAACTGGAATTGTTTTTTGTTCATGCATTTGCAAAAATAATTGTGATTCTAAAAAGTGAATTGAAATATGCAAAACATTAAAGAAATGGGAATGGTTACATAATAACTCATAGCATGGTTCTTTCTCAATTGGTAAAATTATGGGTTATTTAAAAGTCAACATAATTGAAATAGACTACAAAAACTGACAGAGGAAGAGCATAACAATAAGACGATGGATGGAAAAAAAGAAGAGCTGAAATCAGCAGACACCTGCACCAACATTATTTTCTTCCATTTACTGCTTTTGAGGTGGGACCAAAATCATTATTTTTCACTTCTAGTAGCCGCCACCAAAATCATGAGAGAATCAATTATGTAACTCAGCTAATTGTACCCTAAATTGTTTTTTGTCTGTGAGTGTGCCTGCTAGAGCAGAGACTGTACTAATGTTTATTAAAAAGATGCAATTTGGTGTAAATTTATCATGATATTGTGTGCAGGCCTGACAATATCCACTGTGGGTGTTGGTTGAATCAATCATCAGTAATGCTTAGGAATGAGATTTATTTATTTTCAGTTGCATTTATTCTAAACTATGTCCAACACAGGTTTTTGAACTGAAAAGTCCCATCTTCCAGCTGCATTACAGTTCAGTAAGTTCTATAAACTTTTATTCCAAATTTTAATTTAGAATTTTATAGCAAGCACAAATTCATTTGTGTTTAATATTGCCCATCACTCAAAATACAGGAATATTTACCACAACCAAAGTCATGTTGCTCAAGAAAATATAGTCAAAATATGAGAATATATCTATTGTAAAAATCTCTTTCTTACTCACTTCTTCTTCTGTTTCCTTCTGCAATAGTGAATGTTACCATCACAGACATTCGCTAGCAAATAGGAATTTGAGTTTTCTGGACATTATCATAAGGTAAAAGAGAACAAATAGTTATAAGAGAGTATTGAAGTGCTAAGTGATATTGTAACTTTGCTTCATCATTGAAAAGGAGAAGTGTTTTTATTCAGATTGGCTCTATACTACTCTATCACACTGTTGATTACAAGGATAAAAACTTCTAGGGGTATAATTTTAAGTTAATCAAGATATACGTAACAGGTACTATGCACTTTTCATCTGAAATATTATAATATTAAATGCCAATATTTTATCTGTATCTCTGTGTTTTCTGTTTAAATAATGATAAAGAAGACTTTGGGACCATTTGTAGTACTTCACTCTGTCAATCTGTAGCTGGAAACATTAATTCTAAGAATGTTTTGGTGTCACAATTTGCTTTTATGTAAAATGTTCAGCTCGTAGCAAAACTAGGGAATTAATTGGTTTTATACCTGAGGCTTTTCAAGAGGTAAATGATATTCTTGTTTTCAATTTCTACTGATTTTCCTGTATAAATTTCACACATTATAAATCTAAACATGGAATTTATATTGAAATCACCCATTTTATTCAAATGCTACTTTTAAGACAAAGTAAATACTTTTAAAAACTGAATTATATTACAATGAATTCAAATACTCCATCAAAGTTTCCATTTGATTATGTTTGAAATAGCACACTCAATGTGGTAAGTTACATTCTAGGGTGTCATTAGAAGGGTACCATAATCACATAGGACTACTTCCTGTCCTCATAAGAAAGAGAAGAAACATCAGGGCTTTCCTAACAGAGAGCCATTTAACAGAGATAAAAGGTCACATAAAGGCACAGTAAGCCAGCAATCCTCTGAAAACTTCTGAAGACTGGTCTCACCAGAAGCAAATGTTGTGAAGACCTTCAGAATAAAATTTAATACTCTAGAAGCATTGAAAATAAGTTCCGTTGTTTAATCTACTCAGTATGTGATATTTTATGTGGAGGCCTGATTTACATAAGATGGTTATCAAGTAAGTCACTATTTCACTGGTTGGCTTCTCTGTGATCTCAATCTGAAAGAACTAAGTATCTAGTACCATAAAAACTAGGAACCTTGAACAGGAGAAAAGAGCAATGGCATGAAAGTTTTGCTTTCTAAAATGCAAATTTTCCTTCATAGGGTATTGAGAATCTATAGTGAAACACAGTCAATAATTTTCATTTTCATTTAAAAAAAAATGTGTCTTGTTACTTTACACCAGAGTTCTAGTCTGTGGTTAGAAAGAAAAATGTGGGTGTCAACTTGGAGAAAAGGCTCAATTGTTACTAAATACAAGGGCCTTGGCTGCTTCAGAATTTAATATTGCCAACTTGGTCAGGCTCTGTACCTCTTCAGGGACTTACACAGTCCTGGGTATGAAAATCAGATTGTCTCCGCATGGATTGCTGCCACAAGCCATGCAAGACTGTGTAAGCCTTCATAAACTGAGTGGAGGGACAAGCAACATTTGTCTGAAGCCTTTCTCTATTTGTTATGATACCCTCCTATGTACTTGAATGCAGAAATGAATCAAATCCTACCAATGATGATTTCCTAAATAATGTCAGCAACCATAGTTTATTTTGAGAAGAAAAAAATGCAGCATAAAATACATAGCCTTTGTACTCTATGAAGAATCATAAAACAGTCCTCCAATATTGGGCCCAAAGATGATTTCCTCTTAACAAGTTAATTTTAGAGATGCAAAAATATAAAAATACAATTCTAGATGACTTTGTGAGGTTTCATGCATGTGTTGAACATAGACTAGATGAAAGAAGATCTTCAAATACCTACAAACATTTTTAAGATTGTGATATCTTTAAGCACTTAGAAAGTATGTGTCCCTACAAGCAAACAGAGACTGAAGTACCTTTTTCACTTTCCAAACCAATCCACCCTGTTCCTAATTATGTCAGTTCCACCCTCCTTTTTCAGAATTTAAGATAGCTCTATTCAACAATTTTGTAGCATTTTGGGATGTCAAAATTCTACTTCTTACTTTCTTTATAAATAAGTTCTTATACTTTTTGGAATTTATTTCATGGTAAACTAAGAAACCATTAAGAACTGAAGACTCGGCTATAAAGTAGAACCATGCCTTACAGATCCAAAATCATGAATTGAGAAAGTACTTATGTAGTAGGGACAACATAGATCTGGCTCTATGTTTTTGGACAGGGCAAGATCAATTGGATTGGGTATTGTTTACCTATAAAAGGAAATGATTCTTTAAGCAATCATAACAAAAACATTTTCTTTCAATTTTTATGAGCTATAGAGACAGGGGTACAAAATGTAACAAATTTATCAAAAGCATTATTATAGGAAGTTTTTCTGAAAAAGTTGAAGATGAAAATGCAACTAAAAAATAAAACAAAACAAATGTATTAGTATTAGAAGACAACAATGTTAATAAGAGAGCTATAATTATGAAATGGTGCTTGATTTGGTGAATTAACCAAGCTTACATTACAGGGAATGTGTGAGGAAAGATCATTCCACAATAATATGTAGATAAATGAAAAATAAATAAGCCTGCAATTTGGTTCTAGTCCTTAAAACAATAATTACCAAATCTTAAATATTTAATAATTTAACCTACAGATTTATACTAAAACTTTTCTCTAAGTAAACCACTAGATAATATCCATACCAATAAAACAATCATAAAAACTGCCTAGCCACATTTAACATATGGGTATTATCATAGTAAACTTTGGTTACAACATCTATAATTGCTTTAGAGGTTCTCACCTACAGATTATTAAATTTGTCTCACAGTGGGAGAAAATTTGCTAGCATATATTCCCATTAGGGGACATGAAAAAATATTCTTACTTCAATCCACCATAGCCTTCCTATCTGTACATGGGCAAAAAGAAAATAATCTGAAAGAACTAGCTGAATTCCAAGCCAGTGCTTCCCACAAAGGTAATGACTGTCCAAACTTAGGGGTAGTTTGTTATCTTTGGTGTTTGGTTCAGCCTTAAGAATTTTGTGGGCTTAGCACGAAGTGTGGATGCCAATATTGCCATTCTGCATCATTTTCAATCTTTCTTAAAGCTGAATAGTAGTAAGAAATATATATGTATTTTACTCCCAAGGGTCGTGTGAATAGGTTCCAGTTTGAAGCTACTTAACAGTGCCGTTATTAACATTCTATCCCAACTCTTCATGAACACATTTTTGTTGGACATGTACCAAGACCGAAAATTGCAGACTCATACAATCTGAAACTATTGTTTTCCAAAGTGATTTCACTCACACTGGTAATTAGGAGAGTTGCAGTTTGTTTCATTTCTTTGCCAACAATGGATATTTCTCTGTCTTTCTGATTTTTGTCATCTGTTGGATGGTTAAAAATTGAATTTTCCTGACAGCTATTGAAGTCAACTGCCTTTGTGTGTTATTGTCAGTTTGGCTGGCCTCCTTTCTGAAGTGAATCATTAAGTCCTCTTCCTATTAATTGCAAATTAACTTGTCTTCTTTTAATCTTCCAATGAAAATAGTAAATGTGTGTGTGTGTGCCTGTGAAGCTTATATTAACATACAAGTTGAGCTTGATGTGTGTAAAAAACTTACATCATTGTAAGTTTGTAAGAGCAAAAGACATATCAATCAATATGTCTTATCCCTCTCTATGGCTTTTCCTCTGCAGCTTTCATATTATGCTCATTTTGTGTGTGTGTGTGTGTGTGTGTGTTTTGTTGTTTGTTTTTATTAAGACAAAGTCGAATAGCCTGGACTATCATGTAACTCTACTTTTTGAACTTAAAATCTTCACCAAACCTTGAGATTATTGTGATTATAAGCATGTACCACCATACCAGATTTTCATGCTACACTTAAAAAATACAGAATTTAATTTTTTTACAGTTTGGTGTTTCTGATTCATGTTTATCATTTTTTTTTGCAATTTTTAGTGGTCAAGAAATTTGACAGTCTGCAAATTGAAAAAAAATATTTTCTAATTTTTTTCTAAAATTTTATTTTATATTTTTTATTCACTACTCGGCCATAATGTATGGTAAGACTTGAAAATCATTTCTCTAAATAATTACCCAAGTGGCCAGCATGATATATATTATATTTCTACACAATAAGTATTAAACCTTACTGTATTAGGGAGGATAAATAATCACAGCTCTTCTTTGACATTTCTTTAACTGTTGCTATTATTCAATATTTTTTCTGAAACAGTTCATTTTTTAATGTCTACAGTTTTCTCCCCAAACAATATTTTGCTGTTGCTACTGTGGATTGGCCAACTGTCTTTCTAGACAACTGCTCTCACTTGGACATACACCTCCACTCTGTTTTGGCTTCAAGTTAGCTTTTGAGATGTATTTCTATAGGTCTTTTATCTAAATTTTTCTGTGAGTTTGCACAGGATATTGTCAGTTATTTGCATTTCTAGATGTAAAGATTCAACTTATGGAATTTTGTAAATTACATTTCTGGAAATCTGTCACCTAATTATACTTCATTTTGAAGAAAATGTATTATATATACAAATATACACATATATACATATACATTGTAGGCATAGACAGACATAGACATATACGTACTTGAATATATACATTAAAAATTTGTAGAAAGTATTTATACCTTTATACTCCAGACTTACTCAAGTATACTATCTAACTGATTTCTTGATTTCCTACAACAAACTGTCTTAGTTTTTTTTTAGAATATTTTTCATTAGATATTTTCCTTATTTACATTTCAATTATTCTTCCCTTTCCTGGTTTCTCCTCTGATAACCCCCCATCCCTTCCTCTCCCACTTCCTGGCCCTAGCATTCCCCTACACTGGGGCATAGAGCCTTCACAGGATCAAGGCTTCTCCTTCCATAGATGATGACAAGGCCATCCTCTTCTGCATATGCAGCTGGAGCCATGGGTCCCTCCATGTGTACTCTTTGGTTGGTGTTTTAGTCCATGGAAGTGCTGGGGTTACTGGTTAGTTCATATTGTTGTTCGTCCTATGGGGCTGCAAACCCTTTCACCTCCTTGGGTCTTTTCTCTAACTCCTTCATTGGGGACCCTGTGCTCAGTCCAATGGTTGGAGGTGAGCATCCACTTCTGTATTACATAAAGCTCCAAAACCCATTTGAGATTTGAGAGAGAAAAAGCAGGAAATCTTGGCCCTCATTCTGCTACTTTGAATAACAGTTAAGGATTATTTTTACATGGTTCATATGGATCATATTTTTGAAAATTAGTTATAAAAATGTCATTAGCAAAAGCCAGCCACTGTCTAGAGTGTTCAGAATATGTAATAGTAGAGTGCTTAATCCTAAATAGGACAGATAGATCATGACTCTTAAGGCTCACAGAATATAGCAGAAAGGGAATCAGGAAAAAGGTGAGAGATGGACCAAGGATGCCTGTTGGACATGAGATAGCATTAGTTAAGAATTGATAAAATAAATAAAGTTGACATTAAACAATGTATTAAAATTTGTCATTCTGATAAGAAAATGTTTGAAACTTAAAAACAAAACCAATAAAGACAGATGATATTGGAATTTTAAATTATAACTTGATTTTTTGATTGTTTCTGACATGGCCTCACTAGAGTCTAGACTGGCATGGAAATTGCTATGTAGAGGAGAGTGGTCCTAAACTCATAGAGATTTTATTATTTTAATCCTATAATTTAGGATTAAATTTAATCCTTTAATCAACTCATATGCACACACGAACATCAATTGGCCAGTTATTGGTCAATAGCCTCTTTAACCTACATGTGTCACAATAAAGCCTGAAATTTCATATCATGTTGAGATATCTATCATATTTTTTATGATCAAAAAGATTGGAGAAGGGGATAGAACACAGAGTAGGTGGACAGCTATCCCAGTCACGATGTTTCTGTGGTAAAAGTTGTATTGCCTTTCCTTTAATCACTGAATTCTTTTATCCCTTTAAGTGAGAGAAAAGTCAATTAACCCAAACTGGCATAGATATATAGATAGATAGATAGATAGATAGATAGATAGATAGATAGATAGATAGATAGTTAGATAGATAGATACATACATACATACATACATACATACATACATACATACACAGATACATAGATAAATAGGTTGATAGATGATAAATAGATGATAAATACATAGATTGTAGATACATAGATGATAGATACATACTTAGAAAAGATAAATAGATGATAGATTAATTATTTTAGAGATGATAGATTTATAATCTACTGAGTCTACTTAGTATTTGCTCAGTTGGATATATATTTAGAGCTCAACACATGGGACTGAAAAACCTCCCATGTTCTCATCCTTAGAGAAAGCTAATTCTATTACAGCCATATATCACCTGTAGCTTTCTTTTTTTAGGTATGAGATCAGGTGAAATTTATTCCATCCACATTGGCATGGTGTAATCATTTCCCAGGTCTTGTTTAGACAATCATATTGTTGAGATTTCCTTGAGCAATTCCTCTGCCATGCATTGCAGCAGTTTACTGGAGCTTGTGACTGGTGCAATTTCACTGTTTCTCCTTCCATCTTGCCATCTGAGGCTTAGGGTTACAAGTTGTGTTGTAGCTGTTCTAATAGGAACTGGGACACCTTACCATCATTTACTCTCTGTGCTTTTGGTGGTTGTGAATTTATTTTAGTAACCTCCATGTACTCTCAAATGAAAACATTTCTGATGGAAGATGAGAGGAATTCTCCCACTAATTGCTCAGAGGTACATATGATCTTCTCACTTTTCTTAAATGAAAATATACTCGACCATCATTTGTACTTTCAGTCCCAAAATAGGAGCACATGGAATGGACCCTTGTGAACAAGAGTATGTGATAGTGATTTCTGTTGGAGAGTTATGTACAATATTTTGACGAGGATTTGAGGGATTCATGAACTCATTCAATAACTCATTATCCAAAGTTTTCATCAACAAATGAATCTGCAGCAGTTAATTTGGTATTTATGTCTGTTGATGGCTACTTTTACATTTTTAATTTTAAAAATTATTGAGTTATTTAATTGTACATATAATGGGATTTATTATGTTTCATGCATGTATATAACCTGCTTTAATCATATTTACGCATTTCCTCTATTTTCCTTTTATCTTTCTCACTGGTTTTTATTCTGGAGAGTGGTTCTCTCTCTCTCTTTTTTAATTCCATATTCTGTGTTTGAGAGAAAACATGATATATTTCTAAGACTGGTATATTTCACTTAACATGATAGTCTCCAGTTCCATCCATAATTTCATTTTGCTATTTTGAATAAAAACTCAGAAAAATGAGCCAACTCATAACAGCTTCAAAGTCAAGCAAGTACATAAAATCAATCTAAATATAAACTGAATCAATGAAGTGAATATAATGATAACTTCTATAATGATAACTTTAAAACACAGAAGGAGGGCTGGAAATGGCTCAGCAATCAAGAGCACTAGTTCGTCTTACTGAAGAGTAGAGTTAGATTTCCAGCACCCACTTTACTGTACAACTCATAACCAACTGTAGCTTTAGCTTTGTGTGTGTGTTTCTGTGTGTGTGCATGTGTGTTTATATGGGGGTTCTGATGCCCTCTTGGGCCTTCTTAGGTATTATATGTACATGTAAGAACAGATACACATAAATAAGACTAAACTTTAAAATGTAAAATAAAAGAGAAGAAAGAAAGAATAAATGAACTAAAAATAGAAAGACCTCCTGTATTAGTAGGGTAACTGTATATACTGAAAATGGCTGTATTACTGAAGTCAACTTAAAGTATCAATTCAATTCCTATCAAAATTCCAGAAAGGAAATAGAATAAAATAACCAGCTAAATTTTGACAGTGAATAAGGAAAACAATGTTGAGCAAGCAGGGCAACACCAGAGGCATGATATATGTGATGCCTGATACAAAAATTATATGAACGAGCCACCGTGATACAAAACAGCTTAGTAGTAGCATCAAAAATTGAATGAAATAAGAATAGAAGATTCACAGATTGGAGAATAACAAGTTATCCTCAGAGTGACACTTCTCTGCAAATGTCTCTCTGCTTCAAATACCCTGGTTCTCATGCTAGACTCT
The DNA here is from genome assembly GCF_008632895.1 of Mastomys coucha. Taxonomy (NCBI): domain Eukaryota; kingdom Metazoa; phylum Chordata; class Mammalia; order Rodentia; family Muridae; genus Mastomys; species Mastomys coucha. Next base: position 110,252,305 of record NW_022196912.1, on the reverse strand, counting down.
TTTCATCAGTCTTCTCTGAATTGCCTGTTTTACAGGAGATGACCCTGTTGTTTTGTTGCAAAGGTGCATCATTGCCTCTTCTATCGTCAGGACTGAGAGCAAAGCAGCACTCTAGATAATGACTCAAACATTAGTCCAGAGAACAAGCTGAAAGCACTAAGTCACAAACAATGATTCTCTCCTCGTAAAGGGCAATAGGACTGGGGAGCTGTGCACTTGGTACTTAGCTAGGGGAAGAATGAAACTTCCTGTTTCCAGGAAAATGTTTTCCCAGCCCATTGACCCATTCCATATCCTATCTCAGGTGGGCCTGAGTGAAATACTTCTAATACTGTTGGGAAAGAAAATGGAAAACATTATTTTTCCATTCATCAAAAATTCAAATGTGCCAGGCTGTGGTGGCACATGCCTTTAATCCCAGCAAAGGGAGGCAGAGGCAGGCCTATTTCTGAGTTCGAGGCCAGCATGGTCTACAGAGTGAGTTCCAGGACAACCAGGGCTACACAGAGAAACCCTGCCTTGAAAAAAAATTCAAGTGCACATTCCTATAACTTCATGTACTAATATAAATGGAATCTTTTGATTGGAAAATACCAAGAGCTCAACTTTCACTGTGTATGACTATATTCTTGTGTTGGATGGCTTAAAACTAATTTTCAGTGTACAGCTTCAGTCTTTTGACTTGCCTACAATGTCATAAAATTCATGATTTTAAATTTCTTAGAGAGAGATTTGAAAAGTATCAAGGATTTATTAACAGAAATTGCATTTTTACATTGTAGACTGGCCAAATGATTTGACTAATAACATTTATTATCTGTTCCAGAATTCAAAGATAAACATACTTTATTAGCTTATGCATTCAGCATATTTTAAAACTTGAAAAGAAACATTTTTCTTTTTATACATGGAGTACAATTTGTGAATTTATTTTTAAGAATCAACATTTCATAGCCAAACTTGAGTTATTTAGTCTGTCTACATTTAAATTAAACCAAAAAAATAAGCAAATTTAATTGGCTAATTACTTTTCAATTAGGCTTTATTTCCTAGATGTTAATGAAAAATTTCTAACACCTACACATTATGTGAGTTGGGAAACTAGCAGTTTAGTTAAGGGAAGAAGTTTATAATAAGTTTATTTGATACTGAGAGAATAACAAAGCCTTAACAGATACAGGAATCTTCACATTCTAATCTGTTTTGTCCTGATGAGTATACCCTATGAGTCTTGGAGGCATACAGATATCAAATACTTATTTCAGTCTAGAGTGTTTAATATTGTTACAGGCATGCAATCAGAACACAGAGAATGATCATGAGCTATAACAATAATTATTAGCACTAATTTAGACAAGTCTTTCATATTCCAGTTAGGATCATACTTTTATATATGGGGTTTATTAAGCATTCTTTGATACATGCTAGTGCAAATGGCCCAATTCTAATCATATTGCCCTGGATAGTATACAATTATTTCTACAGATTGATGATAGGAGATAAGGATACCAAATCATATGGGTGTACAGCTGAAGTCTTTGTGTGGTCCTTACTTTTCATTCCCCCTGTGGGAATCAGAGAATAAGTTATAATCACATATCACTCTGAAAATGTGCAATATCAGACTCAAAGTAGGAGAATAGGAATATTAATACAAACAGCAATACATATCATGTATAAACTAGGATGAGATCAAACTAGAAACTTTTGTAAACCCAAGATTTCGTCATGTTTCTGAAAGTTACAGCTTTGAGTCTTAAAACATAGGCTTGGTCTAATACTGACATGGTAAAATGGCCAGTTATGAGTCATGGATTTCTTTCTTTTCTTTTCTTTCTTTCTTTTTCTTTCTTTTTTTTTTT
>NW_022196912.1:110237819-110250433 GCF_008632895.1 Mastomys coucha | reverse complement strand
ATGTTAAGACATAAAAAATAGCATAGTTGCACTTAAATATCTGTAATAAGTTCAGTATGATGTAATAAAAGTATAGTTAAATCAGGTATTATCCCCGTATACAGTAGAGAAATAGAAATTGATTTATAAGATAAAGAAGTTCCATTATCATGTGAAAGCTCATCAAGGAGTGCATGTATTATCATGTGTTTTCTGAAGAAAGGTGAATGTTGCAAGGAAAAAGAGATGTTTGTCTTCTACAATTTACAGTGTACAAAGTTAGGTTTTTCATTGTTACCTTCCATAATAGCAATCACAACTAAAAATGATGTTTTAAGGTTTATCGCATTAATGCTTAGCTTTAACACTATATTGTAGCTATTTAGAGAGGAAAGAGGAAAGTACAACATGTGTACTGTTTGTAATATGTATCAAGGCTTAGCACATTTTCTGATACACAGTTAATTCACATTAATTTAATAAATAAATGATTCTCACATTGGTCTAACTCGAGGATATCTTGAATATGAAAATATACATATATATATGTACTATATATATATATATATACACACACACACATACACACACACACACACACACACACACAAACACACACACATATAAATAACTCTGACCTCGGTGATACCTCTCATGACTGTATACTTAAGGGCATAATTTGTAATTTCAATATCTCATAGAGAAATGGTCATATTTAGGCATGAATTTGCTCACTAATTCCATAGATCATTATTTTAGAGAATCCTTTCATACTTAGGTTATATCTTTTCCTGATTATCCTTCAACCACAGACTTCTACAAATATTTCTCTCTGATCTAATACTATCAGAAGACAATGTATTCTGAGAATTCTAGGTCTGGGTTTGCTCTTAAATGTGAGCTACAAAATGACTCATGCATTTTTGTTGTTGTTGTTATTTTCATTCTAAAGTAAGTTGTTCATGATTTTGCTGAAAGAAATTAAATGGATGCAAAGAGGCACCAATACCTTATTATAGAGATGAATTCTCATAAAATGGATATGTATGACAGACTTAACATTTCATTGTTGCATTAAAGAATAATATCACTCTTACAGTCTGAAATTACTGGTCAAGAATACATAGCCTATATGTCTCATTGCACTTTTTATAAAAATTTTTATCCCCTAGTGATCATCATTACCATGGTCTCCTTTTGCAGAATTTTCCAGAAAAAAAAAAGTTTTCTTAGCTCTCTTTCACAGAAATCAAGAATATTTTAGCAGTTTGGTATTTGAGCAGTTTGTTTCTTTCTTATACTGAACATTTCAGAAAAGAGTGATACTTTGTGCAGTGTGTTGAAATGAAAGAGTGAGGTTGGAAATTGTTTTTGCTGTTTCTAGGATGTGTCATGTTGATGTTAACCTTTTCAAAAAGAAATGCCTTGAGAAACCTTAATTACAAAAACAGTGCACTCTGAGCTGAAAGGAATTTGAAAGAAAGGTGGGTAAAATGTCTTGTATAACTTTCTCAAGAACATCTGGTAAATGTAATCAATCAGGTTGGCGGGCAGCTCTTGATGAACACTTGTATGTTGCAGCATCCAATAGCTGTTTGTAGCATCACTCAGATGGCTCACATGCATGTTTGATTGATACTCTAGTTTGATTGTTTTTTTTTCTCCTCATTTATATTTTATATTGAGCTGTACACTAGAAAGCTTCAATATAGCTTTTCTTATACTTTTGGTAAACTCTCTTCTTTCCATTCTATACCCTTCTATGCTTGACATCTCCTCCTTGTTTGCTTTTCATTCATGTTTTAGTTTCCCATTCTCCCTTAAGCTATCACCCCAACACACAGCCTCCTTCCTGATTCCCTGATATCTGTGTGTCTGTAGGTTAAATAAGCAAAATGAATAGGCTCAAAACTTCACACTCTTATGAGAAAGTGCAGACAATGATCATCTTACCAGATCTGGCATATCTCACATAGTATAATTATTTCTAGTTCAGTATAGTGAAACACCATGTGCATAGACAGTACATTTTCATTATGTATTCATCTGTTGGTTGGTTTCTAGCATGAGCCCATGTCCTAGAGAAGAAACAAATATATTTTAGGAAATAGTTTTATAGTAGTGTGAGGAATCCTTTGGATAAACTATCAAACATGGCACTTGTAGGTCATAATGTAGGTCTGCTTCTAATTTTTGTTGGTTTATTTTGAGAAAGCCCTGAATGACTTTAAAAGTGACTGTTTTGTTTCTACTTCCTCCAACAGTATGTAGAGGTTCCCTACTCCCTATATCTATACCAGCATTTACGTTAATTTTCTTTTTGATGGGCATCATTCTGAATGGGGATAAATGAAATCTTTAGTTTTATATTTTTTGCTTGTTTGTTCTTTTGCTTTTGTTGTTGTTGCTGTTGTTGTTGTTTCATTATTCACTTTGCAACTCAATAGCTACCACTCCTCCTGGTCCCTCCTCCCCCAGTCTCTGAGAGAGTGAAGGCCCTACCAGGGCATTCCCCTACCCTGGAGCTTCAAGTCTCTAGGCAGTTCTCCCCATGAGGCCAAACAAGACAGTCAAATTATGGGGACATATTCCACAGACAGGTAACAGCTTTAGCATAGGCCCCACTCCAGTTGTTAGGGACCCACATAAAGACTGAGCTGTACATCTGCTATATACATATTTACATGCAAGGGCTTGGGTCCAGCCCGTGTACGCTTTTGTTTGGAGTCCCCAAGGGTACAGGTTAGTTGACACTGTTGGCCTTCCTCTGGAGTTCCTATCCATTTCAGAGCCCTCAATCCTACACCAACACTCCCTTAGGAATCACCAGGCTCCATCCAAAGTTTGGCTGTGGGTCTCTGCATCTGTATTAGTGAGCTGCTAGGTGGAGCCTCTCAGTTCAGATGACAGGCATACTAGGCTCCTGCCTGCAAGCATAACAGTATTTGAGATAATGTCAGGGAATGATTCTTGTCCATGGGGTCTCTAGTTTTTTTTTTCTTTTTCTTTTTTTTATTTTAGATATTTTCTTTATTTACATGTAAATTTCTCCATTCCCAGTTTCCCCTCCAAAAAACAAAGAAACAAAAAAAAACAACAAAAACAAACCCCTGTTGCCTCCCACTTCCCCATGCCTGCCACCCCGCCCTCTCCCACTTTCTGGCCCTCCCATTCCCCTACACTGGGGCACAGAACCCTCACAGGGCCGAGGTCCTCTCCTCCCATTGATGATCGAATTTGCAATCCTCTACTACACACATGCTGCCAGAACAATCAGACACCTCCATGTGCAGTCCTTGGTTGGTGGTTGAGACCCTAGGAGCTCTGAGGGTACTAGTTAGTTCATATTGTTGTTCGTCCTAAGGGGCTGCAAACCCCTCAGCTCCATTGGTCCTAGTTTTAATCTGGACTTCCCTACTAACTAGAAATGTTAAACTTTCTTTTGAAAATTTCCCAAGATGACATCTTATCACATTCACCCTCCTCTATCCTAACCCTTCCCAGACTGCTATTTTTCTTCCCTTCCCATCTAACTATGTGGCCCCTTTTCCACCAATAAAGGGCAATTTGTGCTGCTACAGTACTATTGGCTTTGTCTTCTTTCACTGGAGCTTGTTAACTTGTTCAAATTATGGGCCAGAACCTCCGTCCCTCGTCTTCCCCCTCACCCTCTAAAATTTATAAATTATATAATTGTACATATATAATTAATATTACTACTTTTGTTTATGTAAGTTATAATCTATGTTATAGTTTAAGGTAAACTATTTCTTACATATTTTTATATTTATTGTCTTTATGTCTATATTATATATTTATATGTAGTAATATATTATTATTATAACTGAACATTCTGAAGATTTTCACTCTCTGCTCATTAGCCAGTGGTATACCTCTCTGTTGATCATTGTGAACTACAAAAGAAGATTCTCTGATAAGGAGCACTGGTACTTTCTTTGACATGTTACTGGCCATCAATTCCAAAAGAACTAACTAACATGTGGGACTGAATGTTTTTATTTTATATCCTCTAGTGCCTCGTAAAGACTGTGGTTTTCTTGTAGTAGACTAACTCCTTTTGAATTCTTTTTTGTATGCTTATATATGTACTTTATAAGGCATCTAAAGTAGAGAGTTCTCACTTTTTAGAAAGTTTATAATGCCATTTAACCCTGCTAGAATACTGAAGTCCTTTCAAGCATTTCATAGCCATTTGAACTTCTTCTTTTAAGAACTTTATGTTTAGTCACATAAACTATTTTAATTTGGTGTTTGCAGGTTGGTTGTCATTGTTGTTGTTGTTGTCATCATCATTGTTGTTGTTTCTTTTGCCATTTTGTACATTCTAGAGAGTAATATGCTCTCTAATGAATTGATGGCAAAGGTGTTTCCCCTTTTGGTGTACAGGCTCTTTATTCTAATGGAAGTTTATTGTCTCAACGAAAGATTTTAAATTATCTTCTATAGATTCCATATGTCAGCTTTATGTTTTGTATCCAAGCTAAAGTTACTTTATTCAGAAAGTATCTGTTTTTGTCATATACCTCCTATATGTACTTTCTATGTACTTAAATAAAATTGCTAGGTATTTATTAATTGTTCTAGCTGTATCTGATCATTCATTATCACTATTAAGATATTTGATCTGCTGGGAGTTCAGTTTATGTGCAAACTGAGAGGAAATGGAACTAGATCCATTCTTGTATATGATGATATTCATGTTTTCCATCATTGATCATTGAAGATGCTTTCCATTTGCAATGTATAATATTGGGAAATTTTATCAAAAATTAAGTAACTTTAGTTTGTCCACTTACATCTATACTCAATATTCTGTTCCTTTGATCTTGTCTTGTGCCAGTATGCTACTGTTTTAAAATGCTATGGCCTGGTTATATAGCATGAAATCAGATATGATTATTTCTTTCCAAGTACTTGTTTTGTTCAAGATTGATGTTCCCATCTTTGGACTTTTTTGTACTTCCATATATATTTCAACTTTATTTCTATATCTTTAAACAGTAACATAGAATTATGTTTGGGACTGCAATGAATCTTTAGATTGCATTTTGTAGAATGGTCAGTTTTAGAAGAGCAATACAACAAAAGAAAGGCACAAAATATATCAAAAATAAAGATAGAAGCCAAAGTTTCCTTAGGAACGGATCTTTTGGTGTATATATATATATACATATATATATGTGTGTGTGTATGTGTGTATACATGTATATATATATATGCCAAAATGTGTGTATATATAGTATATATATATATATATATATATATATGTATTTTGTGTGTGTATATATATGTATTGTATATATACATATATACAATAAACCCTAAAAGATTTTTAGAGCTGAACAAAGGTCAACCAATGTTGCAATATTCATGTGCTAATACAATGAGATAGGCAAAATTTCACTGCTAAAGAATTTATGGTTAATAATTCACTCTGGTTTTCTATTATCATCTGGAATTTTGTGGAATCTCATTAGTTTTTGTTACTTTAAAATGGTACTAGCTCATGGTGTTCCTTCATTAAATTACAAGTAATTCTTATTTTGTTCCTAATTCTAGTAGACATATTGGCTATTTTCATTTCAAAATTGGGAATTTGATTCATAATAAGTTTCTCTGTGTCCCTTAGAATGGCACTTTCATATAGTTTGCAAGTAATTTATACTCTGTTTTCCATTCACTAGAAATATTTTCAGTTCCATTCACTAAAAAATAAACTTAGATAAACTTCAAAAAAACCTCAGCATTTGATTTGTTTTTGAGAATCAGGATACTTGAAATTTGTCTATTTCATTTACTTGATTGTCCTCTTTAAGTTTTAGCTATCATGAATGAAATGAACTTTGTGTGTGTGAAGTGAAACATATATAAAGGAGGAAAGAGAAACACTGACAATAAAACCTATTGGAACAGAAAAGAAGGATGAATAGTGCATTAGGTTGTTAAGTTACTAATGATGCTGAGGGAAGAATTCAAGAGTTGATAATATACCATTACATTCAAAACCAGTGGTAAATTTTTAAAAAGGAAATCATATACAGAATTAATGGAAAAATAGATCAAGGGGAATGTGAAATTTTGAACTGCTAATGCCAAATATATCACCAAGTAAATTAAATATATCAGACCATCTCTAGAAAATTCAAAAGGCTACTTTAAAATTTTTTTTTTGTAAAAAGAAAAACAAAATACTATAATCCATAAGGAAATCATATTCAGTCTCCATCTTGGTAAATGGTACACCCCAGCATGCTGGACTTCTGGAGAATAAAATGATCATTACTTTTGCATACTATTTGTGTCCCAAGTATCATTCTTCAGTGAATCATGGACCCTTAAATTTGGGGGTTCTAGTGTCGGTTTCTCTGGAGTCCCCCTGACCTGAATAGTGGAGCTTTTTTTCAATCAGTGACAAAGTCTGGATTAAGAAACATACCCTATTACCTATTACTGTTAAGGTGGACTCGATTAGGGCATGGATACACCACTCTCATATTAAGCATGCTGGGAGAGACCCAACCCACAAGTTGAGGTCTTGTTGGGAGAGACAGACCTCCAGACAAACCATTGCAAGAGCAAAGGAAAGTCACAGCACACCCTATAGATCCACTGAAACTGTGATCTCAGCACTCCTGATCCTGCTCCCTTTCTGTGTAAGATTAACTGCACCAGAAATAGCCTCTCCCTCCATCACTTCATCACTAGGACCCAGTTTGGAGATACACAGACACTTGGGGCTATTTCCTGCACAATACATAAGAAAGGACAACCAGCCTCCTAGGAGAGAGACTTGTGTTGAACTGCTTTACTTTCTGATGCACCAACCCTGTCATCAAGCTCACAGTGACTGGCAAGAAGGCCAATTGGACTGTAGGTTAAGGGAATGAAGGCTTTACCTTTCTGGCTATGATGTGGGACTCCTATTTACTGTCCAACTGCTCCAACATAGCCTTTCAAGACCTCTGGTCCCCTTAGGCCTCAACAAGATACTAGAAAGGCCCAAGCAACTGCTCCCAACCTGTGTCTCAGCCCACCCTTGCTTCCTCATCAAGACCCATGATCTTTTCGCCTCAGCAAGGTCCCAACTCCTCCTACCCAGACTTATCACAGAACTATTGGATATGGGACAGGGACTCTGCATTGGAAATAAGGTATTCTCATCCCAATTCCACCTCTGCAAACATACTGTAACCATTATTGTTGCAGGCTACATGCTGCCCCCAAAAGAAAGCTTGGTGGGATTGTACCTCCAGGCTTACTCCATGCATTTATGGACTGGTTGAAAATAGGACTGAGAATTTTTGTGTTGTAGTACATCTTGTACTCAAAGTGATTTCTTACTCTGGGAAGGATGTCTTCAATCAGTTAGCATATCCAATATATTGGAGAAAAGGTGTGCCCATTTCCACTGTGTTAGTAAGATCTTTCCTTAGCCAGAGCTGCTATTGTAGGGGCCTAAGTCCTAATAATCCTAGATGTGTAGATGCAGATATATAGGAGATGAATCATGAGATGAATCACTTCATGTGTGATTAACCTAAACATACTGCCTTCAGGTAGATAGATCAAGTAGGTAAATAAGTAAGATCTAACTATGTATTTCATAGAAAATGTACTCTTAAAAAAAAGAGTCAATTTTGGAGAAGTAATGAAAGCAAACAAGAGCGTCTGGGGTAAAGTTTGGTAGTAATATACTGATAAAGAGATTAAATGAAGGAACAAAGCACCCCTCAAGCTGAATGTATAAAATTAAATGAAGCAAAGCTCATAGAACTGAAAAGAATATAAAAATCCATAGTAAGATTTTATACCTCAACAGTGCTTCGGCAATAATTGGTAAGTCAGTAAGGATAAAATAACCTGAACAACAGTTTAAATCAATTTTAACAAACATGTATTAAGTAAACAGAAGAATACAGGTTGATTTAATCTTCTGAATCAGTAACTTGGGTTATAATTTGATCCATTATGTGACATTTAAGAAGTGTGTGTGTAGGAAGTGTTAAAAGAGTCACTAAGGTTGAAGCAATTCCCAACAAGCTGTCAAGAGAAAAGACCAAAATGACATCATCAGAAATTAGTCATTTTATGAGAGTTATATACATTGAAAATATTTTAAAAATTGACTAACCAAATCTTATGCTAATTGAATTGATAATTTAGAATTGGTGGTCAAATACTTTGAGACCCATAATGTGCAAAACCAATGAACAAATTGAAGCAATAATAGTGAGGTTACATCTATTAAGTAAATATAACTGATACATTTACAACTCCATAAGAAGATAAACAATAGAACAAGATAATTACCCTTCATTAACTGTACCAAATGCTTAGCAAATAAACTTTCAGTTTTCTACTACTGAAAAATGTTTTCCAGACAGTAATGTAGAAGGGATATTTTACCACTTCATATATGGTATGAGAATCACCCTTGCTCCTCAAACCAATCAAGAAGTTTAAAAAGAAACTACTGACAAAATTCCTTTAAGACTAGATACATATTTATCAGAGGTTGGCCTTGCCATACAGCAATGGTTCCAGGGAGGTTTGAAGCTCCAGCGTAGGGCGATGCTGGAGCACTGGGGCAGGAAAGTGTGGTGGGTGGGTGAGTACCCTCATTCAGGCAAAGGGGAAGTTTGGAGAGAGGATGTGAGATGGGCTGTCAGTAGAGGGGTAACCCGAAAGTGGTATATCATTTGAAATGTAAACATATAGAATAATTAATAATAAGGATAGATGCAAAACTCCTCAAATAAACACTAATACAATATTCACTTTATGACGGCATGAAAGGTAAGCAGAATTTATTCCTAGTATGAAAAGCTGAATCACTTTCAAAACTACATTATTCATTTGTTGATTTAAATATTAGGTTGTTTCCACTATCTAGCTATTTTGAGTAGAGCAGCAGTAAACATGGTTGAGCAAATATCTAGAGAGTGGTATATTGAATCCTTTGGAAATATGCCAAGGAGAAGTATATCTAGTGATATCTTAGATAAACTATTACCTTTTTGAGTATTTTCTACACCACCTTCCATAGTGGTTAGACTAGTTTTCGCCTTTGAAATAGTAAATGAAGTTTCATCCAGGATTTATTGTTTGGTTGAACTTTGACATTCTGATGTAACTAAGAACTCTCAAACTTATTTTTTTTCCTTTTTTAAAATTGGTTATTTTATTTATTTATATTTCAAATGTTATCCTCCTTCCCAGTTTCCCCTCCATAAACCCTCTATCCCCTCCAACATCCCCTTGCCTCTATGAGGGTGCTCCCCCACCTGCCTACCCACTTCTGCCTCGCTGCCCTAGCGTTCCCCTTCCCAGAGTCATTGAGCCTCCACAGGACCAAGGAGCTCCCCTCCTAGTGATGCAAGATGAGGCAATCCTCTGCTACATATCTAGCTGGATTTATGTTTCCCTAATTGCTAAGAACTGTGAAAAAATTTTTCAGATATTTCATAAAAATTTTTTCCTTCTTTTGAAAACTCTCACATGTATAATTCCATTGTGAAAATTTCATAGTCACCAAATTGATTTTATCTTTTTAAGGGGTATGAAAGAGTTTTTTAGTTTTTTTTCTGTTTCAATTTGTCTATTGTTTGCCTTGATTCTTGGAAAAGGAGTTCTCTTCAGAAAGCCCTATTTAATACCTACATCCTATAGGGTACTATGTGTGCTTTACTCCAGAAGTCTCAGTATCTTTGGTTCACAGATAGTTCTTTGGTTTATTTGATGTTAGTTTTCCAAGCAGGGTGATAGATGAGGAGTTAAGTTTGACTGTTCTTCATGTGAAGGTACAGTTTGCCAGCATCATTTGTTGAAAAGTCTTTCTTTTCCTCCAACATAAATATATTCTATGCCAATACCAAATGGTTGAAGATATACATACTTCAACCATTTGGTATTGGCATAGAATAAAATGGTATTAATAGATGGTATGGTATTCAATTTTGTTTTATTGGTGTACTGGTCTATTTCCTTCTAGTATTATTCTTTTAGCTAAGAATTATTTGGCTTTGTTGTTGTTGTTCCATAGAAAGTTTTAGGTTTATTTTCCCTTCTGTAAATAATGAAATAAAAATTTAGATTGGAATTTCACTAAAACTATAAATTCCTTTAGGTAAAATTGTTAGAAATCAATCAAATTGTTGCAACCAATCAAAATGCAGAGTTTTGGAGTCTAGTCTCAAGTAATATATTGTTAATATAACATCTACACCTAAGGCTTGGGATTATTGTAGAGATGGTACAGAAAGATTGTAGAAGGCAGAGGAAGAGCAAAATTTTCAGTCATATTGTATCTTCTTGAACAGTCATAATCAACAACCCTGTTTCATGAACATAACTATATAGACATGAAACCAATAGTTTACACTCATATGAAAAAGCTAAATGCTTGTGGCCTTAGTCCCACACTGTGAACTATAAGAAACCATAGGACATTGAGAGATGAAGAAATAGATATCCCTAGAGAAGAACTCATCAACTGCTTTTATAATGCAAAATAGTCAGCCCTGAAAACATATAAAATCAGGAATCATTATTCAGATTCTGCAGGTTGGATTTATGAATGCATACCACACACACACACACACACACACACACATACATATATATCACAAACTCACACACATATATACATATATGTGAATATATCACATATAACATATATCATATGTGTGATATATCATATGTATCATGAATAGATGGTATAGTATATATGAATGTGCATGCGTGTGAGTTTGATATAGATCTATATGTGTATATGTATATTTATATATATGTATATATACAATAATATACTTAATGAATTTGAGATAACATGAATTTAAGAGAGAACAAAAGGTGTTGCTGGGGGGAAAAGAGAGGAAATTGATGTGATTTTATTGCATACTTAAAAGTGTAAAACATATTAATGCAATCCACCAAGAAAAAGCACATCCTAATATCAAGTGACACTGAAAATTTTAGGACTCAATTTAAGACTTCGTTCATTTAAAACTTTTAATGAACAAGAAACAGGAATGTACCTTTAAATCACTTTTCCTTAATTTAATGATTGTATGTCTCCCCTCCCAAAATTCATCATCTCATCCCCCCTCCTCTTTGCTCCTGAGAGAGTGCTCCCACACCCATTCAACCATCCCCACGTTGCCTTCACCAGGTAAAATATATGTCCTCTTGCATTTAATACTGAGAGATTAGAAACATTCTACTAAGCATGGAGAAAAGAAAGCTGTTTTTACTCATTGTAATTCCACTTATTGCTTGAAATACAAACTGAAACATATAAGAAAAATTACAGCTGTCTTTTATGCTTATATGGCAACACTCTTGTGGGAAATTCCATACTCATGAAGCTAATAATACAGAAGTTCTCATAATACAAGTTCGGTATGCATAGCCAAAAGTTAAATCTGTCTTAAAACCTCAAGGGCCACCCTGACTCATATTCATCACCGTTACTTGATCAGTGTTTCCCCAAGCTACAAGGATCATTAAGGTGAAGACGGAAATATATCACATCCTGACACAAGCAAGACATAGCCAAAGAGACTGGACAGTTAAACGCAGTGTGTACGTTGATGAGATCCAGGTGGAAAACAAAACAAAACAAAACACACAAACAAAAAGTCAGCTAAAAATCTAAAGAAGAAACTAGATTAAAGCCTAGGTTTCAGTTTAATGTACAAATATTGCTTCATTAATTATGACAAATGTACCACAGTCATGTACAGTGTTAGCTGTGAGGAAATTGGATACCAGGCACATGGCAACTCGTCATAATCATCTCAGATGTTCTGTAAATCTAAAACTGGTCTAAAATGTAAAGTATGTTTATTGGGAGAAACTCAATTAGGAAGTACTGGTATTACTCTCAATTATAAAGAAAAATAAATTACAGCAACCACCACTTAAATAACTTTCCTAAGACTGTAGTTAACATGTGGCACATCTAACGTTTGAAACTAAGCAGTCTGATTTTAGAGTTTGAGCTTTGGATCAAAGCACCATGTGCTTTCTGATCCACCCTCTACACACTTAGTCATCTGTATGACCCTGAGGGCAGACCTGTGTATTTCACTTACCTGTTTCAAGCTAAATTCAATAACAGTGATTATCACTGTTACTTGGAGAGAGTGGAGCAAATACAGCCTAGTATTTCCTTCACTGGGTAGCCGCTTTCCTTGTCTATGTACCCAAAGCTTCCAGCTCCTGCCCGGAATAGTTTTCTACACATTCTTCAGTCTCTTTTTCTTTAGCTTCCCATGGCAGTGGCTTGAATAATATTTTACAGAATAAAGTTAGTGTTATCCATTGGTTCCTTTATAGCTAGCTATATCCTTATAAACAATCAACATATAAATTTTTTGGAGAAAACCATACTCCATGTGAATAAATTATGTATTTTTCAGACAGGTACTTTAATTTGTCCCTTGTATTAAATATCAATTTATATCTGAAATATTACATTTGTTAAAACCATGCGGAAAGTCAAGCTTTACTTCTGCTTCATTTACCACTCAGCTTCTCAAAATGTTATTTTTTTTCTTTTAGATATTTTCTTTATTTACATGTAAATTTCTCCATTCCCAGTTTCCCCTCCA
>NW_022196912.1:110214296-110236521 GCF_008632895.1 Mastomys coucha | reverse complement strand
CTGAAGGAAGGGCAAGCCAGCCTAAATATAGCTATCTCCTGAGAGGCTCTGACAGTACCTGACTAAAAATGTCATTTTTTACATATGCAAAATAGTATTCATTTTCATAGTTACATTTTATAATTTACATTTATGGCATAAGTAGCAGGTTCTTTGTGCATATTTGTTTAAATAAATGAATGAATTCATGAATGAATGTTTGAATGAGTGAAAGACTAACTGCCTTGTTAGTCTTCTTTCACAATGCAGTAAAGCATCTCTATTAACAGATAAATGTGAGTTGTGGTTCATGGTTACAACTTATCATTGCATTTATTTCATATATACAATATTATAAAAATTAATGGCTAGCATAATAAGCATTATGACTGTATTTAGATTTTATGACTCACTTTTTAATTGCATTAAGTGGTAGACTTAAAATTAAATATAAATGTGAAATTTTATTAGCTAATCACACAAACTATTTTTTTTCTTTGTGACTTGTACTCTGATGTTTGGAAAAATCTATCATTCACTGTGGCCAATCTCACTTTTCCAAGTACAGAAGTGAGATCATGGATTGTTGATTAATCTCAAAAGGAAAGCCATGAAAATAGAATACGTAAACTTTGAGCCATATTATATGAAAGGGATGATGGGAACAAGTTTTAAACACGTGTATAGTTTACATGCACATAAACTCAGCAAACATAACTGTCAGAAATCAAAAAAAAGACTCTCATCATGGAAATTATATTAGTTATAGTAGGTTTCTCTTCTTAGTGTACATATATATACACATATATATACACATATGTGTACATGTATATGTATATATGTATATATCCACTTAAAATCATCCTATATATTTACATATTTATATATAAATGTGTATTCAAATCCCATAGATGCAGGTACAGAGAGAAAAGACAGAAAGAGAGATTCTTTACATATGTTCTGTTCCTTTAGAAAACCCTTATGAGTATAATAGTTATTGCATGAAAATATGTATATAATTTTTTCTCTTTTCTTTAATAAAGATGCCTAGAATTCAAACCCAGGTTTTTATACTCACACAGCAAAACTCTTATGCACTGTATCTATTTCAGTTTTAATTCACTGAACTAAATGAATAGATAAATAACAAATACAGTAAATGATAGATAATAAAAATATAATATAATTTGGTTTTATGGGCTATTTTTAACATCTCAAGTTTTTCTATACTGGTAAGCATAGAGTTTGATATACATATATACATACATTTATATGGGGATTTAATATTTATAAGTTGATGATTTTCATTATACATTTTTCTTTTTTATTAGATATTTTCTTTATTTACATATCATATGATATCTCCTTTCCCAGTTTCCCCTCCGAAAAAATAAAATAAAATAGAAAAAAAGAAAAAAAAAACCTGTTCCTTCTCCCCTCCACCTGCTCACCAACCAACCCTCTCCTGTTTCCTGGCCCTGGAATTCCACTACAATGAGGCATAGAACTTTCACAGGCCCAAGGGCCTCTCCTACCCTTGATGACCAACTAGGCCATCCTCTGCTATACATATGCTGCTGGAGCCATGAGTCCCACCATGTATACTCTTTGGTTGGTGGTTTATTCCCTGGGAGATCTGAGGGTACTACTTAGTTCATATTGTTGTTCATCCTAAGGGGCTGCAAACCCTTCAGCTCCTTGGGTCCTTTCTCTAGCTCTATCATTGGGGACCCTGTGCCAGTCCAATGGATGGCTGTGAGCCTCGACTTCTGTATTAGTTGTGTACTATTAGAGCCTCTCAGGAGACAGCTATATCAGACTCCTGTCAGCCAGCACTTGCTGGCATCCACAATAGTTTCTGAATTTGATGATTAAATATGGGAAGGATTCCCAGGCAGAGCAGTCTCTGGATTGTCTTTCCTTCAGTCTCTGTTCCACACTTTGTCTCCGCAATGCCTTCCATGCATATTTTGTTTCCCCTTTTAAAGTGGAATGAAGTATCAACATTTTGGTCTTCCTTCTTCCTGAGTTCCTTGTGGGTTGTGGTGTACTTTGTGTATTCCCATCTTCTGGGCTAATATCCACTTATCAGAGACTGAATACCATGTGTTTTCATTTGTGATTGGGTTACCTCACTCAGGATGATATTCTCTAGATCCATCCATTTCCTTAAGAATTTCATGAATTCATTGTTTTTAATAGCTGAGTAGTACTCCATGTGTAAATGTACCACATGTTCTTTATCCATTACTCTGTTGAGGGACATCTGGGTTGTTTCCAGTTTCTGGCTATTATAATAAGGCTGCTATGAGCATAGTGTAGCATGTGTCCTTATTACATGTTGGAGCATCTTCTGAGTATATGCCCAGGAGTGGTATAGCTGGGTCCTCTAGTAGTACTATGTTCAGTTTCTGGAGGAACTGCCAAATTGATTTCTAGAGTGGTTGTACCAGCTTTCAATCCTACCAGTAATGTATGAGTGTTCCTCTTTCTCCACAGCCTGTCCAGCATCTGCACACACTTGAGTTTTTTATCCTAGCCATTCTGAATGGTATGAGGTAGAATCTTAGGGTTGTTTTGATTTGTATTTTCCCTGATGACTAAGGATGTTGACCATTTCCTTAGGAGTTTCAGCATTTGGAGATTCCTCTGCTGAGAATTCTCTTTTAAGTTCTGTAACCCATTTTGTAAAATTGGGTTATTTGAATTGTTGGTGTCTAACTTCTGAAGTTCTTGACATAATTTGGATATTAGTTCTCTGCCAGATGTACGGTTATTGAAGACTTTTTCCCAATCTGTATGCTGTCGTTTAGTCTTGATGATGGTATCTTTTGACTTACTGAAGCTTTTCAGTTTCATTAGATCCTATTTATTGACTCTTGACTTTAGTGCCATTGGCATTTTGTTTAGTAACCTTTCCCCTGTACTGAAGTGTTCAAGATTATTCCTCATTCTATTAGAATTAGTGTATCTGGTTTTACATTGATGTATTTTTCTAAATTATTTTATTTATTTATATTCCAGTTGTTGCCTTCCCCTCCTATTCCACCCTTCCCTTTGCCTCTGAGAGTATGTTCCCTAATACCAGACCTCCTTCTCCCCTAGATCCCCAAGTCTAACGTGGTTTAAGTTCATCTTCTCCCACTCAGACCAGACCAGTCAGACCTCTGCTATATATGTGCCAGGAGCCGAGAACCAGACCATGTTTGTTCTTGATTGGTTCCTCAGTCTCTGGAAGCTCCCAGGGTTCTGGGTTACTTGAGACTGGTGATCTTGCTGTGAGGTTACTCTACCCTTCAGTTTTTTCTTTGATCTATTTGGACTTGAGTTTTGTGCAGGGTGATAATTATGGATATATTTACATTCTTCTATATGCAGACACGCAGCTAGACAATTTGTTGAAAATGTATTTCCTTTTCCATTGGATAGTTTTGGATTTTATTTTATTTTTTTGTCAAAATTCAAGTGTCAGTAGGTATGTGGGTTTGTTTCTGAGCCTCTGATCTGGATCCATTATCGACCTGTCTTTTTCTGTACTAATACCGTGCAGTTTTTATTGCTATTGCTCTGTAGTACAGTTTGAAGTCAGGGATAGTGATACATAGAGAGTATTTTTATTTTCAGGAATGTTTTAGCTATCCTGGGTTTTTTATTTTTCCAATTGATTTTGAGACTTGTTCTTTCAAGATCTGTGAAGAATTGTGTGGGAGCTTTGGTAGGGATTGCATTAAATCTGTAGATTGTTAAATTCATTCTATGAATCCATAACTACCCTTATACCCAAACCACACAAAGACACAACAAAGAAAGAGAATTTCAGACCAATTTTCCTTATGAGCATTGATGTAAAATACTCAATAAAATATTTGTAAACTGAATTCAAAAGCACATAAAAGACTTCATCTACTACGATCAAGGAAGCTTCATTCCAGGGATGAAGGGGTAGTTAACTATATGAAAATCCCCCACAGAGAGCTTGTGTCCAGGGAGTACTTTGACCCAGGGACTCAAGAGGGACAGCTGACCCACAGCCCTATATGCCCCCTTCCTTACAAGCAGAGAGCTTGTATCCAGGGAATGCTCTGACCACAGAATTCAGGAGGGACTGCTGATCCACAGCCCTCTACACAATAGTCTTACCAGAGGAGAGCTGATCTCCCAGAAGCTTACAGACCCACAGGAGGAAAAAGCTCCAGGCAGAGACAACAAGAACATCTAACACCAGAGATCAACAGATGATGAAAGACAAATGCAAGAATCTTACTAACAGAAACCAAGACTACTTGGCATCATCAGGACCTAGTACTCCCACCACAGCAAGTCTTAGACATCCCAAAACACTAGAAAAGCAATATTTTAATCTAAAATCATATCTCATGATAGTGATAGAGGAATTTAAGAAGGACATGAATAACTCCTTTAAAGAAATACAGGAGAACACAGGCAAACAGGTACAAGCTCTTAAAAAGGAAATACAAAAATCCCTTTAAAATTACAGGAGAACATGAGTAAACAAGTAGAAGCCCTTAAAGAGGAAACACAAAAATCCCTTAAAGAATTACAGAAAAGCATAACCAAACAGGTGAAGGAATTGAACAAACCCATCCAGGACCTAAAAATGAAAGTAGAAACAGTTAAGAAATCACAAAGAGAGACAACTCTGTGGATAGAATCCTAGGAAAGAAGTCAGGAACTATAGATGCAAGCATCCCTAACAGAATACAAGAGATAGAAGAGAGAATCTCAGGTACATAAGATATAATAGAAAACATCGACACAACACTCAAAGAAAATGCAAAAAGCAAAAAGACCCTAACCCAAAACATCCAGGAAATCCAGGACACTATGAGAAGACCAAACCTAAGGATAATAGATATAGAAGAGAGTGAAGACTTCCAACTTAAAGTGCCAGTAAATATCTTCAACAAAATTATAGAAGAAAACTTCTCTAACCTAAAAAAAGAGATGCCCATGAACATACAAGAAGCCTATAGAACTTCAAATAGAATGGACCAGTAAAGAAATTCCTCCTGACACATAATAGTCAAAACACCAAATGCACAAAACAAAGAAAGAATATTAAAAACAGTAAGGGAAAAAGGTCAAGTTACATATAAAGGCAGACACATTAGAATTACACCAGACTTCTCACCATATACTATGAAAGCCAGAAGATCCTGGGCTGATATCATACAGACTCTAAGAGAACACAAATGCCAGCCCACGCTACTATACCCAGCAAAACTTTCAATCACCATAGATGGAGAAACCAAACTATTTCATGACAAAACCAAATTTACACAGTATCTTTCCACAAATCCAGCCCTTCAAAGGATAATAAATGGTAAACTCTAACACAAGGAGGGAAACTACATCCCTGAAAAAGCAAAAAAAATAACATAAATAAATAAATAAATAAGTTTCTTGGAAGATTGGGAAATGTTCAACATCAATAACAAGGTATTCCACTTCTTGGAATATACCCAAATGATTCACAACCATCACACAAGGACACTTGTTCAATTATGTTCATGACAGCTTTATTCTTAGTAGAAAGAAACTATAAACAGTCTAGATGTTTATCAACTGAAAAATGGATACAGAAAATGTGGTATATCTACACAATGAAACACTACCCAGTCATTAAAAACAAGGATACCATGAATCTTGCAGGCTAATGGATAGAACTAGAAAATACCATCTTGAGTGAGGTTATACACGGTATACACTCACTTATAAGTGGCTATTAGCTTTAAGGAACAGCATAACCATTATATAATCAACAGACCCAAAGAAACCAAATAACAAGGAGGATCCAAGGGATAATAGTTGAGTCTTTCTCAGAAGGGGAAACAAAATAGATATCAGAGGTCTATAGAAATAGGGACATTGGGTTATAAAGGGAACAAATAAATAATTTTTTAAAGAAATGAAGAATAAATGCTCACCTCAAAAATCCTGGATTAAAGGCGCATTTTACTAACTCAAAGATCTGGATTAGAAAAAGGTCATCCCAGTTCTAAGAATTTAACTTAAAAAACACCTCATAAGCATGCATTGCCATTTGAGCTTTAGTTAACTCCATATATAGTCAAGTTGACAATCGAGAATAGCCATGACAAACAATGGATTAATACTGAATCCATGAATTTGAAGCAAAGTCTGGGGAAGATTATATGGGAAGAATAAGAAAGATGAGAGGAAAGGGAGAAATATTTTTAATGACACTATAATTACAACTTTTATCTATAACCAAACAACCAGAAAATCTAGCATAAGCTGAGAATATATGTAAGTACTCAGTGTTGTGGGAAACAGACTCAGTTTGATCTCTGCAGCTTGCTGTCTGCCAACCAAGGTTAGGTTTACTGAGGGACAGTCTCAATGAATAAGAAACAGAGACAGAGTAAGAAATTAGGAATCCTTTTGTGGCTTCTCTGCTCACACAGACACATTTATGCAGTTACCACAAACATACCATACAGACACACACATGTGCTTGTGTGTGCACACAGGAACACCCCCCCAACACACACACATGTGAACATATAGAAACCCAAATGAGAAGTTTTTAAGGTTTCCTATGATGTAGTGACATAAAAGAAGCAGTTTAGAAGAGTGAAATGTGGTGCAATCTGGAGATGCATTAAGTTCTTTGAGCCAGAACACTACATGAATAGGGACAGAGTAGTGCATGCAAGCAGCTCTAGAACTTGGGAGGTAGAGACAGGAGGACTGAAACTTTTAGATCATTCTGGGCTGTATTGTAAGTTTGAGGACAGCCTAGGCTACATGAGCTCCTGTAAAGAGGAGATATTTTCTTATACTAACATACCAAAATTATCATATTTTCATTATCACAACCCTGACAGTTGAAGATTTAATCATTAACTTTGTATGTTAACATACAGTTGAACTGTGGATGACCCATTTATACATACACTTACATAAGCAAATATGTACCAAACTCACAAAGCTAAAATTATTTCTTTAAGAATAGTACAAAAACAACACAAGTAATATGAGCTTTAAGTTCCATTGCATCCTCTGGTTAAAATCCTGGCACTTTGCTGAGTGCCTTCTGCTTTTTTTTTTTTTTTTGTTCATCTCAAGGGAATAACAAAAAATACACATTTTAGGATCAAAAATAAAACAGCATAATAGCATTTGCTTCAAATTAATCACATTATAGCAGGTTTTCTAGACAACCAGTTTTTTCTTTCTCTCCTTAAGAGAATGTTTATTTCTTTCATGCTTTTCATATCATTTAAAATACGTCAGAACGATGAATAAAATAGAGCAGAGGAAAAGTTGTTTGCAGTCAGATCAATTTTCAGAGCAGTCTGAAAAGGCCATCATGCATATTCTAATTTAATCACTCCTTAACAAAAGGATAGATGAGTTCAGAAATTTGATTTTCCCCCTCATAGTTCTGTTTTTCAAAACCATGTAAATTATGGGAATATTAAATTATAAATTCAGCACTTAAAAATAAAGACTACTATTTTTTTTTTTGGTCTCACTTTCCTGATCATTAAAGTCTGTATCAGTAGGCTTTTACCTACTGATATATTGGGCTGTATCTATGGGTTTTACCAATAGATATATTGGGCTATGCTCCAGATTTAATGTCACAATATCTCCACCTTGCTGAGCTTATATTAACCTGTCAGTAGCTTTCTGCATCCAGTCATAGTAAGAGAGAATCACCTTTTCAACCACCTGTCTTTATGTCTAATGTTCTTTGCTTTGTAATTCAACAAAATGAATTGACAATTTAGCCTAACCACTTCTATCACCTACAGATAGTGTTTACTGTTCTACCAAAGGAGAATGTTGATAATCTCTCTTCAGTACTTCCTTTTGTAGCCATTAATCTCATCCTCAGAACACCATTCTTTCTAGTTAATATTCTAGGCTTGTAGCAGGTACCTAGGGAAAGAACTCCAGATAGGAAGCTCTCCTCTATTCTGTTATTCTCATCACTAACTCCCTTTCCTGGCTTACAGAGTATAGCAACTAGAGAGCCACTTTACGTGGTAGGTGGTGCCATTTAAAAGATCAACAGCAAATGTAAAACCACTCTGTGTGGATGGTAGTCTCAGCCAGCCTGTGGCTTCTGGAAATTGTTGATTATTTTCTAAGGAAGGCTGAGGAAATATATTTCTGTAAATATTGCACATGGATATAGGTGTGCTCCAAATGACCTTTGTTGTCCTTGAAGAGCATAAGAAACTGGGAATCTAGTGTCTACTATAGGTAAATTAGAATTTGTATATATTTTTATAACTGTCTCCAAAGTTTTTCATGTTTCACTAACTATATTTCCCCTGAGCTTGGCAATATAGACCACATGCTCCCCATAAAAATCTCTTCTTTCTGCCTCTCTGTCTGTCTGTCTGTTTCCATCCATCTATCTATCTATTTCTATCTATCTATCTATCTATCTATCTATCTATCTATCTATCTATCTATCTGTCATCTAAATTTCTCTTTACATTCCTTTTTTTTTGTCTTGACCTAAAATTCTGAGATGTCAAGAAGTACCAGTATCACCTTGGATTACAAAAACAAAAATCACAGAATTAATCTATAGCAGTGAGAACATCCTAAAGCAGTCCAGAGGCAATCTTTTCCTTCTGTTCACCTCCAAACTGGAAATTAGGAAACCCTTGCAATATCAACCATTGTAGTTAGGCTTACTTAAACACACACACACACACACACACACACACACACACACACACACACATATATATATAAATTCAAGGTCAAATATCTAAAATGCAGTCAATGAACTAGAACTAAATCACTCATTGAGTGTATAGCAAAAAACAAAGTTAAATGGTAAAGTCTGTAACTTAATATGGAATTATTATTGGAGAAATGAGCTGAGTGTGATTACAAACTATGTAAAGAAAGAAACAACCTGATCAGTGATCACGACTTCTCTTCTACTTTTGGGATCTCCTGGTTTAATCTTCTGAAACTCTTTTCTGTTGGCAAGACACAGCAACTAAAACTGAAAGGCCAAGTTGGGACAGCCAGTAACTAATATTATTGAGAAAGGATTTAGAGATTGGACTTAAAGGGCTCCCATTCCATTTCAAGGTCATGCATTCATTCCTTCTACACAAAGAGCATTCTTTTCCTTGCTACTAAAAATAGTACAGTGAATTAAAAGTTGTGCTATTTAATTTGGAGGAATGAAGAATGAATCCAGCACCAAAAGATCCAAATTTATGAAATCTATCATTAAGATTCCAATCTCATTTTAGAATAATAACCATTAGAACAAGGTAATTGTCTAATTTTCCCTGAAAGTAAGGTAATTATCTTGGAAATTTTAAATTCTATTACTTTTTGACTTTTGTGATTGGAAAAACTTTCCACTAGAAAGTACAGTGAGAAAGAGCCTTAATGTAATGAAGACTGAAATCTAGTGTGTGACTGTCACTCATTAATGTCTTTAAGCATAGTTCTCTGTACTTTACCCCACCCCAAATAAAGGAGAAACGTCTGCTCTATGCCTGTTCAACACTGAAACAAACCCACCTACTCATCCAACAAATGGATTTAGCTACTAATTAAGCCTTTAACTGAGGTTCGGAGTCATAAGTCTAAGCAAGATGGACATAGTTAACTTCCTGAGGAACACACACACACACACACACACACACACACACACACACACACACACATATATATATATATATATATATATATTCAATCTTTAATGTATTTGATAAATGAGATTGTGGGAAATACTGTGGGAGATAATGAAAGCAACCAATTCTGTATGATAAGGAGTTTGGAAATATGAATTGCATATTATTCCTCAGAATTACTTTTATTGGTTTAGCCCTCATTATCATAATTTTTAAAAGCTTTGAAGTTATGCATGTGCTAGTCTGAGAAGGGCTTATGGCATATCAATAATCAGATGTAGTTGCGGACCAAATTGTCTTTATCACAGATCCACTCACCATGGGCAGTTGAAAATGGAATCTCCCTAAGATATTTGATTTTTTTGATAGGGTTATGGTTTCATTGTCACTCTTTGGTAAAGATCCTATTTTCAGCAGTGACCTCTTATGGACCAACTTAAACCAGCGATAGGATTGAGCTAAGTCCTCTTCCTGCCGAGGTTCCTCCATTAACACCACTAACATAAAACTCATGATCACACACACATACACATTGACAATCCATGATAATGGGAGAGTCACATTTAAATCAGGTAGCAAATTAAATGTACATTTAATGTACTTACTGTTTAACATCTGAAAGTCTAACATATCCAATCAACTGCTGCTTCAATGTCCAGGAATCCATACAAGCTTTGCTTCCTGTCGTTGGCTAATTGCTGTCCACTTTGTCATCTTCTCCTCCTCAAACCTGATACTACACTTTATGTTCATTTCTTTTCCTCATGTGATCATAATGACACCCATTTCACCTCCTTGTATTTCTCAAGGTAGTTTCATGAATGTACTTCATTACTTACATGGATATTCATTACTATATACTATTTAAGATAATTTTCATAGTAAATAAAATCTAGACCTACAGATAATAGAATTGCTGAATCCTTGTTATAAAGCCAGGAAAATGCAGAACTAGAACTCAAATTTTTTACTCTGGTTTTAAAAAAGGAAGAAGAAGAAAATCTCCATTTGATTCTCTTTATCCTTACTCTGCTCTGGCTTGGACCTTCCTTTGTGTATTTTATCCAGACTTTATTTTCTGAAAGAAATTTGAATATACCCTGAAGTTTTGTGAAAACATTTCCTTCCCCAAGATGTAAAATGAGCTTTAATTAAGGCAGAATGGCACCAAAAAATATTTTCCAATTACGTTGATATAATTGTTTCCACAGCTTGATGTCCCCTGATATCAGCTCCAGCAGGCAGTGGAGACATGGCGATATCAGGCTATTACCACTGCAGGCCTGCTCTTAAATTAGACATGGCATTTGGAACGCAGGCTCTACTTCAACACTCTTAAACAAATATAGATGAAAACTTTTGTCTCTATTTAGACTTCCCACAGAGCTTCATTAATTCATAGCTGTCTGGCCCTTTTGGTTCCCACTTGGAAGGCCATCGCTGTAATGATGAGATACAAACCCAAGTGAATATTCAACTTCACAACCTGGCAAGATGCCTGGAGCCATTCAGTGACAGCTCCTTCAAGTTCCTATGTAAATTTTGACACTTACCAAGTGTGTAAGAGTAGACCATCAGATTGCTGCATCCAAGAGCAACTGGAGAGAAAGAAGAGATTCAGAGGGAGATAGATCGTTTTTATGGGGTACAAAGTGAGGTCAGGGAGCTATGCTTGAGTCTTGTCAGATCAACTAATGAGGAGTAAAATGAACCTATAATCCTCTTTTAAGACTTCAGTTCAAATTATAATCTGAGGCCATAACTTATTTATTTTAGTTTTATTCATTATTTTGAAAATATAGAGATATCTATACTAAAAAGTATTTTAATAATCCCATATATATATATAAATTATATATCTATCTATATATTTATGACTACATATACACACACACATATATATGTATATACAATTAATAAAAATGAGTTTCTACTATTTTAAGTTTAATATGGACTCTGCATAGTTTTAAGCTATGTAATTATGCTACTTTATATCCTCTTTTGTGATAAACATAGTTATTCTTCCTGATCAAGAGTATTGGAGAGGTTAAGAATGTAGAACACAATCAAAAACCTAGAAATTCTCTGTATGTGTGTGTGTATATGTGTGTGTGTTTGTGTGTGTGTGTATGTGTGTGTGTGTATGTGTATGTGTGTGGTACATATGTGATATATTTGTGAAAACAACCAAAAGGACTTAGTTGGCAATCTCCCAGTAATATCACAGAAAGGTAAAACTTTACAAGAACAGATTAGTGTGGTATGCATCAAGGGTGTTGAATTTGGGAACAAACCTGAGTAGAGACTGACATACATGTAAAGGAATGATGCAATAAGTACCATGGAAGAAATCACAGAAATAGCTAGTGTGAAGGTGCCAGTTCTGAGATGCAGACAACATAAGCGGGGAAACACAGCATCTGTATAGAGTGAGTCTCTTGAGCTTAGAGCTGGTGATTGAGAGGGGGCTACAGGTGGGAAGCCCTGAAATGACAACTGGCAATCTGCATTCGTCTCTGCTGTGTAGCATTTAATACAAACCATTTTCCAGTTCTTAAAAAGAAATATACCAATAAAAATGCATTTCCCTCCTGATGCTCAATGCAAGGTTTTCCTTTGAGGAGGTGTTGGTTCCTAAAATGTTGGAGGATTAATACAAAACCTGTGGTTTGTATGAAAATAACACAGGCAGAATGTGAGATCTGTACATTCACCGTTTCCCACTCCACGCAGCTGAACCCCTGTAACTGTAATGTTTACTAATATGCCAATAAAAGCAGTTAAACACTTACACTAACTCCATAGGTATCAAAATGCCCAAAAGCATTATCAATAATATTTATCAGTCACTTTAACTAAAATTTTGATATCACTTTTGCCATTAATATCCTAAACTAGTGCCCTCCTGTTCACTGGCAGAGATCCAGAGCTTCTTTTCGGGTTTTTTGTTGTTGTTGTTTATTTGTTTATTTTTTACTTCAACTGATCACATCATACTAGCCAGTGGACATTTTCCTCATGGCTCATAATTTTTAATGATCTCCCAGAAACCAATATTATCCATCTTCATAGTATATGCAACTAAGTTTGAAATCCAGGGAGCAAAGACCAAATGAGCAGGACTCTGGTAATACATGAAAAGTACTGAATAGGGAGACAAACCAAAGAGAGAAAAACAGTTAAAAACAATGAGGTGTACGTAAACCCAAGGATGACGAAAACTTATAAGACTATAAAATTACTAAGGCAAGCATCACCAGACTTGGAAGAGTAAGATGGCTCATTGATTAAACGTACTTGCCACATAGCATAGAGACCTGAGTCCTACTCTAGAGACCCAGATTTTAGAGAACAAAATTTTACTCGTTGTTCACTATCTTCCGTATATGACACAATGTGTGAATATAACATGCACACACACACACACACACACAAACACACACACACACACACACACTGAATAAAAGTATATGTCCTGAGGTAAGTACGCCATATCTATGACTTCCAGTACAACATATACTAGAGGAGAGATGTTTGGCATTTTTATGATCAAAAATACACCTAGATTTGTTGAAATATAGTTTTATGACACAGTGTCTATAACACTTTAGTCTAATTAAGGTTGAATAATAACATATTTATTGAGAAATAGAATTTGTCACTCTCATCTCAACTACTATGATTTCAGAGATCTAAGAAAGGTCCTCGATCTGCATGCCTAATTATCTACCCATGTGATTCTCGTTCCTGGACAAATGAGACCTTAAGAAATGATGAAACAAACTCAATTGTTTGTGAAGGCAAATGGGCCAATTTTTAAAACAGTTAAAATGAAAGAAAGCTTTAGTAGTGCAACAAGAAAGATGGGAGATGGCAAGAGTGAGCCTAAGAAGATGACCCTTTCACATGGCACTCAGAATATTCCAGGTAATACAATGACATATTACTACATAGGGGTTAGTTTAAGGACAACTTGGAACACTGATATTACCAAATGCTGACAAGTGTATATAGAAACATATATGTGTAGTTACTGCAGAAAATACTGCAAACTTTAGAAGACACTACGTTTCTTCTCAAATTAAGCTTTCAGAATTCATACCATAACATTCTGAGGTTCCTATTGAGCTTCAAACATGTGTGTGTGTATGCATGTGTGTGTGTGTATGTGTGTGTGTTCATGCTCAAGTGTGTACTCATGTGAGTGTGTGCAGGTACTTATGTGTAGGTGAATATGTGTGCATCTATAAACAGAAATGTGTGGAAGCGAGAGGACAACTATGGCTGTCATTTCTCAGGTGACATGAATTTCAATTGTTTGTTTATTTGTTTGTTTATAGTAAGAACATTGAACTGTATATTGCCATGTAAGGTAGGCCAGCTATTCAGGGAGTCCCAGGATCAACATGTCTCCATCTCCTTTGCTTTAAGATTGGAGCAGGCACTACCACAGCTTGTGTTTCTCTTAGAGATTTTCATTATATCTCAGGGTTTTGGCTTTGTTTTGCATGCATCCTTCAGATCCAGCTGGAATGTTTTCCATACAAGGCTAATGCTTTACCAAATGAGTCATCTTCACAGCTTAAAAGATTTGTTATTGAAGCTGGAGCAAAGGCTCAGTGGTTAAGAGCACTGGCTGTTCACCCAGAGCATCTGGGTTCAAGTCTCATCACCCACAACTATCTGTAATTCTAGTCCTACATCTGACAACCTCTTATGGCCTCTAAGGAAACCAGACACAAAAATACATGCTGGCAAAATATCCATACACATATCAAAATATCTGTTATATATTAATGATTGATTCTTCCATTTGTCTAAATCCCACAAAATATATTGCACCACAGTCACAAATTATGAAACTATAGAGAGTGGATGAGCCTCACGTTTGCATCAAAAATCAATTAAGACAATTCCTCAGTCTTGTCTAGAGCTCCACATCCCACACCTCTTCCCCATCCCCTGTCTCCACATGGATGTCCCCACCCATCATGCCATCTGACCTCTAAACTCCCTGGGGCCTCTAGTCTCTTGAAGGTTAGGTCCATCATCTCTGATGATGAATACAGACCCTGAAGTCCTCTACTGTACGTGTGTTGGGAGCCTCATCAACTGCTGTATGCTGCCTGTTTGGTGGTCCAGTGTTTGTGAGATTTCAGGGGTCCAGATTAATTGAGAATGCTGGTCCTCCTACAGGTCACCCTCCTCCTCAGCTTCTTTCAGTCTCCTTAATTCAACAACAGGGTCCAGCTGTTTCTGTCCATGGGTTGTGTGCAACTCTCTGCCTGACTCTTTCAGCTGCTTGTTGGGTCTTCTGGAGTTCAGCCATGCTAGGTCCCTTTTTGTGAGCGTTCCATAGCCTCAGTAATAGTGTCAGGCCTTGGGACCTCCCCTTGAACTGGATCCCACTTTGGGCCTGTCACTGGATCTTCTTTTCCTCAGGCTTTTCACCTTTTCCCTGTAATTCTTTCAGACATGAACAATTATGGGTCAGAGTTGTGACTGTGGGATGGCCCTCCCCTCCCTCATTTGATGCCCTGTCTTCCTGCTGGGAGTGGGCTCTATAAGCTCCTTCTCCCTACTATTGTACCAATCTTATGGAGGTATTTTCCTAGTTAAGATTCTCTCTTTCCAAATATGTGTAGGTTTGAGTTGAGTTGACAAAACCAACCAGTACATAATCCTACTGTGCTCATAGACTCCAAAATGCACTAAAGTGTTGGCCATAGAAGCCTTTTTATTTTTAAATGTGACAATAATATAGAGAACTCATCTGGGCATCCTCCTTGTGCCCATACTATGCTTGGGTGATATTAGGACACACCATGATATGTCAAGTACTGAGATGATTAAGTGTGTGGAACTCCCATAGAGGACAGCCTAAAAGTAGACGATATAATCTGGCTTTACTTTCTCTTATCTGAATCCTCAAATATAATTAAAGGGTGAATATAAATCTTGTTCCCACCACCAACACTATAAACTCAATATTCATGGCCCTCATTGCCTACATATCTTTCATAGCTGGTCATTTCCTAAAATTGTTTTCTAATAGTACCTAGTTCCTTCCTGCAGATGCCAGAGATGAAATGAAATTTGTTATGGTGATATCTATCAAGGTGAACACTCTATTTCCCTTTTATTCTCCAGGCCTACTTAATAAGGTCTGTTCCTACCAGGGCCCCACTAATCTCCTCTTTCTCTCACTGAAGGACAAATCCACTTATAATAAAATTATGTTATTCTCTGCCGTATGTCTTCCTATACTTGTTATTAAATGTGAACTCTCGCTCACTAATGGTTGGTTTACTGTAGGGAAAGTCCTAAACATCTCTGTATACATTCATAAGAACACAGCATATTATGCATGCCTTTCTTTATATATTTTAATTTCTTCACTAAGCCTATGCATGGCAAAAAGGCTAATAGCAAAAATTTACAATGATCTCAAGATGTTAGACATCAACAATACAAATAACCCAAATAAAACATGGGGCACAGAGCTAAACACAGAATTCTCAACAGAAGAATCAGAGGAAAAGGGAAGGGCACACAGGGGAAGTATTTTTCGAGTGGGTGACCAGGAGGGGCAGTGAGTGGAATGTAAGTTAAATAAATAAATAAATAAATAAAATTAAAAACAAAGCAAACAAACAACTACTAATTCAACAAAAAACATTAGTGCCTGTTTCTAATCTCAATGCAAATAAAGTAGAGACAATTGATCCTTGGGGCTCCCTGGACAGCTATCCTAACCTGTCTGACAATATTCAGGACAGCTAGCATAACTTGCATGGAAAAGTTCAGGAAACCAGGGAGAAAGAGAGGGAGAAGGAATAGGGTATAACCCCTAGCAGCAGATTTCTAGCAACTGAATTTTTTCCTGTTGAATCCCATTTATTAGGGTCCATAGATTCCTAAAACAGCCAAAAACTGGGATCAAGTGGTAAAGTACATGGTCTGTGGGAGATACTTCCCAAACACTAACAGGAGGATCATGAATGTATATTGTTACCCTATAAATGTTAATATGCGAATGCAAATGGCCTGTCCGGGAAGACTTTGAATTGAAATACAAATAAATTAAATATAAAATGAAATATCCAATTCAAATATTAGTATAATATTTCATTGTTAATAGAACAATCAAATTAACACTGATTTTAACTAAAAATTTGTTCCCCAGTGTTCCTATTGTTTTAAAGATCAATTTCAATTTTAATAAATTCTTGTAGCTGATAAAGCAAATATAAAATATTGATAGAACTTCACTTAAAAGTTCAGTTACCCAGTTAACATGGTTAGGACAAGGTCTTCTTTACAATGGCTCACGGACAAATGTTAGTGGCATTTTTCAATTTTTAGTCATAGTGGCCAAATATGCCTTATAGGAAGGTTAATTCCTTACACTGCCACATTGCTTTAGAGTAATAACGAATCTTTTATATAGAATAAATTCTACCATAGGTATACATATAATACATGTTGTAAATGAGCATCCAAAGGTGTCAGGAGTTTTCTGGCCTCTCTAGGCAGTCTCTGTCTCATACAATACAACTAGAACCAAAGGATGGGTTCCATCTCAAATGTTATCCACACAGATAAAATATGAAAGTTCACTATATGATCATCATAAAATTTTCATACAAAAGGAATAAATGTCTTTAATATCTTGTAAGTACCTACATTATGAATATGTTCATTTTCTGTGTTCAGATATCCTTTCTACACTTTAGCTAATTGACAAACCATAATCCACATACGGGAACCTTTTGCTTGCATCATAAATATTGATAAAGGAAGAGTTTATAATTATAAAGGTGAAGTAGAAGCATTATTTATATTTTATTTATGTGTATATGAGTATATTTGTATGGGAACAAGATCACATGTATTTAGACATCAATTGCACCCAGCAATAGTTGTTCCTCTCTGTATATGTGGTGTGTTTGGGATACTGAACTGAGGATCTCAGGTTTAGTTACCATAGCCATCTTGTTAGCTATGGAATACAATCTTTCTGTTATTTGTTAACTGACTTATAAATGGCCTATTTCTCTCAGATATGGGCTCTATGCTAAAGTGTAGTCTCACAAAGGTAAAGAGTTTTTAAAATAATTAACACCTGACCAATACAGATGAGATACTCACAGTCAATCATCAGACTGAGCCTGGGGACCCCAATGGAAGATTTAGGGGAAGGAGCTAAAGGGGGTTGCAACCCCATAGGAAGAACAACAATAATAACCAACTTGACCTCCCAGAGTTCCCAAGGGGAAGAATACCCATGGCTACAGCTACATATGAAGCAGAGGATTGCCTTATCTGGCATCAGTGGGTGGGGAGGCACTTGGTCATCAGGAGGCTTGATAGCCCCCATAAGGGGATGCTAGAGTAGTGAGGTGAGGCGGGAATGGGGGAACGTGTGGGGAAGCACCACTATAGGGGCAAAGGGGAGGAGGAAAGACATAGGAAGTTTGCAGAGAGGAAACCTGGAAGGGGGACAACATTTGAAATGTGAGTATATAAAAGAACCTCCAAAATCACCATTTATATCTAATATCTCATTGCTAATTCTTAAGTAGTTGAATACAGTTTACAATGTCTTCTCAATGAGCCATCATGTTGCTATAGTAATAGGGAGTCATGTGAGACAAGTGAGAAACAAGTTTCAGGGTCCAAAGTAGTAAGTAGATTGGAAAGTGATATGGAAGATGATGAAGAATAAGGGAAAGTGATCATCCTTCTGCATATCTTTGTGGATCAGTTGTTAGTTATTCATTAATTGCAGAAGAAAAAATAATATATATAAATTCGGGAAAACTGTTACTTGTAGCAGGATGAGCTTGTGATTCTTAGATTTATAGCGGCAGTTGCCTTGGTCTTTCACCCATTCCATCCTCTGTCAACACCATTTCCCTTAAATGATCTTAGTCAATTGAGATCAAGAACTGAAACAAAAAATAGATTAGCTTGCAATAATGGCCATATATGTCCAAAATTTTATTTTATGTCATTATTTTCAGAAAGTACATTATGTCCATTAGAATGGGTCAGAATTCTATCAGGAGATAGTGTAGATATTTTTGTTACATTTATAGACAATTATTTCACATAGGTCTGAAGGCTAACATATCTAAGGTGGCAATGCTAACAGAGTTCTCTAAGGTTAGGACTAGACTCTTCCTTTTAAAAGGCTATCTTCCAAATAACAGCAGAGTTTACTCTTAAGTCTTAGAAAGTCACTTACTAATCTAATTGTGTGTTTTC
Source organism: Mastomys coucha (assembly GCF_008632895.1). Classification (NCBI taxonomy): domain Eukaryota; kingdom Metazoa; phylum Chordata; class Mammalia; order Rodentia; family Muridae; genus Mastomys; species Mastomys coucha. Next base: position 110,217,604 of record NW_022196912.1, on the reverse strand, counting down.
CATGCCCATCACCTAATTACTACTTTTGACAGCTTCATGGTTTCATATAATGCATTATTTTCACACAGATGCTTACCTCTGTGAACATGTGTTTTCAAAAGGTTATTGTCTTAATCTTTTCTGTGTGGCCTAATGAGTTTAATTGTAGTTTCTCTTTATTTATTTATTTATTTAATTTATTTTTTTGGTTTTTTGAGACAGGGTTTCTCTGTGTAGCCCTGGCTGTCCTGGAATTCATTCTGTAGACCAGTCTGGCCTTGAACACAGAAATCTGCCTCCCTCTGTCTCCCAAGTGCTGGGATTAAAGGCATGTGCCAGGACTGGCTGGCTAATTGCAGTTTCATAACCAACCATAAGCCAGAGGATATTTACAAAAGGAGGAGCAACTTGTTAGTGGGTACACCACTGAAGAAAATGACAACTGTGCTGCCTCTCTATTGCCATTAATCCCTTAGAAAAGAGTAGAACCTCATGGACTTATGCCCCCCTCATCCGTGGTGAAATGTTGATGAGCTCAACCTAGTGCAAATCCTATGCAGAGACCACATTTGCTTTTCATGGTCCCTAGCTCTTAAATTCTTTCAGGCCCCTCTTACACAGTGTTCTCTGAATCTTGGGGAAGATGATTTTGTTGTTCTTTTTAAAGAAGAAAATTCCATCACCACTTAGAAAGTAAGAAACCTTAGAAGTAGCTTTAAATAGGAAAGACATGAGATTTTTACCAAGGTCTAAACCACCAACCAAAGAGTACACATGAAAGGACTCATGGCTTCAGCTGCCTATGTAGCTGAGGATGGCCTTGTGGAACATCAATGAAAGGAGAGGCCCTTGGTCTCATGAAGGCTTGATGTCCCAGTGTAGGGGAATGTCAGGACAGGGAAGTAGGAGTGGGTGGGTTAGTGAACAGGGGCGGGTGGGGAAATGGGATGGGGAGGTTTTGGAAGGGATAAAATTTGCAATGTAGGTAAGGGAAAACATCTAATAAAAATGTATATAGAAACTGCAAAAAAAAAAAGTTAGGCAGAATTCAGAACTGACTTGTAGGTAAGTACATAAATATTCACAAGGAAGTTTCAAGACTATGGAGGTGGCTCAGTGCTTAAAACCTTTTTATGCTCCTCCAGAAGACCAAGGTTCAGTTCCCAGCATTATCTAGGGTGAATAACAAGTACCTATAGCTCTAGCTCCAGGATATCTTACTTCATCTATGTACCCCCATGGGCACACACATGCAGGTGCACACATAGAAAAGTATGCATACACACATGCACATATAAATGAGTAAGTAATATTTTAAAATGAAATATAACTAGAAGACAGTTTGACAATATTTCTTCTTAGCAAAAGCCATAGTAGATGGTTTTTACTTAGGCCAAGATTTCCTTATCAAGGGTCTCTTACCTAGGCTCAAAGAGAAAGGACATTAATCTTTTTCTAAAGGACTGAAATAATCATCTATAATTTATCATATAAATCACTCTGTTCATCTTTTAAGGGTATTCTCTGTTTTAAATAGCTGAGTAGTAGTACTCCATTGTATAGATGTACCACATTTTCTGTATCCCATTCCTCTGTTGAGGGACATCTGGATTTTTTCTAGCTTCTGGCTATTATAAATATGGTTGCAATGAACATACTGAAGCATGTGTCCTTATTACATGTTGGAGCATTTTCTGGTTATATGCCCAGGAGTGGTATAGCTGGGTCCTCAGGTAGAACTATGTCCAGTTTTCTGGGGAACCGCCAGACAGATTTCCAGAGTGCTTATACCAGCTTGAAATCCAAACCAGCAATGGAGGAGTTCTTTTTTCTCCACATCCTTGACAGCATCTGCTGTTACCAGAGGATGCTCGCAGCCAACCATTGGACTGAGCACAGGGTCCGGATGGCAGAGTTGGAGAAGGGACTGAAGGAGCTGAGGGGGGTTGCAGACCCATGGATGGAGCCACAGTGTCAACTGGCCATACCCCCCACCGGAGCTCCCAGGGACTGGACTGCCACCCAAAGAATACACATGGAGGGACCCATGGCTCTGGCCACATGTGGGGCAGAGGATGGACTTGTTGGACATCAGTCAGAGGAAAGGCCCTTGAGCCAGAGGATGTTCTATGCCCCAGTGTAGGGGAATTCCAGGGAGAGAAGAAGATGTGGGTGGGTGGGGGAGCATCCTCACAGAGTCTTTTTTTTATTTTTAAAATTACAGGGGGAGAGGGGTTGGGATATGGGTTTCTAAAGCAGAGACCTGAAAAGGGGAATAAATTTGAAATGTAAATTAAAAAAATATCCAATAAAAAAAGAAGCAAAAGAAAAAAATTAAAAGAATATTTTCATTGAACCCCTGTTAAAATATAAAATATTCAACATCAAAGGTCAATATTTACTGTTATTTAACTGCTAAGCAATCAGAACAATACTTTTCATCTGTAAAGCTGTAGAAATTGCCTATGAGGGATGCCAGGACTCCAAATTAGATGTGTATGTATGTAGGTATGTTTATATGTATATGTGTTCATTTAGATAAATAAGCATTCTAGAATTTGTTAAATGGATTATGAACTCATTCTGAACTTAAAATATTTTATGGTAATTACTTTAGTATGTAACAATGTATTATGTAAATATGTAAATAAAAATAAATGAAAAGAATAAAATTTTCCCACTGTTTTAAAATTTATTCTGTTATTTTTAAAAGTACAGTATATTAAAACTAGAACTTTACATTTACTAGACAAATTATGTAAAATGAGTTATATACCTATGTCATCAGCCTTTGTCATATGTGTGCGTGTGCGTGTGCATGTGCGTGTGCGTGCTTGCGTGTGTGTGTGTGTGTGTGTGTGTGTGTGTGTGTGTGTGTGTGTGTGATTTAAAACCATCTCACAAATTTTCTTAGAATAACTTTGAACAATTTCTCTATTCTAAGCAAGCTTTAAACTTGTGATCTGGCCTCAGTATCCTCCAGCACAGGGGTCTTAGAACTGTACCAGCAGGTGATCTGGCCTCAGCATCCTCCAGCACAGGGGTCTTAGAACTGTACCAACAGGTGATCTGGCCTCAGTATCCTCCAGCACAGGGGTCTTAGAACTGTACCAGCAGGTGATCTGGCCTCAGCATCCTCCAGCACAGGGGTCTTAGAACTGTACCAGCAGGTGATCTGGCCTCAGCGTCCTCCAGCACAGGGGTCTTAGAAATGTACCAGCAGGTGATCTGGCCTCAGCATCCTCCAGCACAGGGGTCTTCGAACTGTACCAGCAGGTGATCTGGCCTCAGCATCCTCCAGCACAGGGGTCTTAGAACTGTACCAGCAG
>NW_022196912.1:110204663-110214157 GCF_008632895.1 Mastomys coucha | reverse complement strand
TTAGAACTGTACCAGCAGGTGATCTGGCCTCAGCATCCTCCAGCACAGGGGTCTTAGAACTGTACCAGTAGGCTTGGCTTCCAGCTTTCCTTTAGATAATTATACATGATTTTTATCAAAAGCTTGTTTAAAATACAACTAATGCCTTTTTCATGAAGAAAAGCATTTCATCAACCTCATATTTCTTTAAACCAAGAATCTAACTTCTTAAAATCTTCTTCAAAAAAATCACAATCACCCAAAAAGTCAATACCTTTACATATATCAAAGTTGATATTAAAAAAATAAATAGATTGTCTGTAATCCTCATCAATACCTATTAACAAACCTACAGCACTACAAGAAGGAGTGGACTCTGACATTCTGGTATTAGTTTTTCCTTGAATTCTGGAGCACATTCTATCTCTTCCAATGGTCCTTCATCTGCAGTTATTTGAAAACAATGGTTAATTTAGAAATGCCAACCTTGCACTGTTTATCTACCAAGGCCAAACATTGAATGAAACACACTTGTACAAACAATGTGGCCTTTTCCTTCTGCAGTATAGGATGTGGTCAATCATTTGGCAATTCAGTTTTGGCACGTTATGAGCTTTTCATTTGTAATGTCCAGTATTCTAGGCTGCAAAGCTTGAACAGGATTTTTTTTTAATTCTATGAGACACTATTAAATGAACCTTAATGTTTATTTCACAGTCAAACTTACAGCATTGTACTGATAAATATTTTATGCCACAGAATTCAGTAATTACTGCCTTCCACATTTCATATAATGAAGCTCTAGTAATACTTTAAAAATGAGCTGGGCTTACTGAGAAGAGAAAAGAATGTGGAAAAGGCTTTCCAATCAGAGATGCTGTAAAGTTCAGTTTCAGTTTGGAAGAGAGAGAAAGAAAACAACCAACCAAATTATTTTTGAGGTCTGGCCATACTGTGGCTTTATAAAGTTTCTAGTCACAAAATCCATCTAGAAAGTTCTATGAAAATTTAAAAATTGTTTCAGTTGAATGACTTTTGACAATAAGGCCCCATATCTGAATTTGTATTGAGTACAATACAGACACATAATGATGTAAATTCTGGCATTTATAGATAGGATATTCACTTAGTATTCACCTAGAGGATTCAGTGAGATCCGTTTGGAGTAAGTAAGGAAAAGACAACAAATAAAACATGATTTCTCTAATAAGGAAAGTGGGTACTTGGCTAAATGAATAAAGTTAAAGTAAATATAATACATGAGTAGCAAAGATGCTATGGTTAGTTTTACAAATAAGATTAAGTTTATAAATAGCAAATATATTTCTCAATAGAATAAAGACAGATTTTGCTTCCATGGCCTGTAGCTCCAAGTTGAAATGCTAGCTCCTATACTTGTATGTGATAAATATTTGAGTGCCAATGAAGCTTCATGAACTCATCTTCTAATTAATATACAATCAGTTTTGAAAAAAATAGATGATAAGTTAGCCTAATTGACTGAATTTTTAAAACACAAGGAACAAAAGGAATTATTGCAACATTAAAGCCAACCAAAATGGAAGTTATTTGAAAGCAAATTTATAAGGGTTGGCATGTGCAATAGCTAGCCAGAATGGCAATCTATAATGGGTATTAAAACAGCAATAAAAATAGAGAAATGGATTTCTAATTAGCTCAGGTTAGCTTGGCTTCCTAAATTCTTCATGTTAAGTTTTATCTCCTCTTAAAGCAAAGTCCTCAAGTAAGATTTTTACAACCCCCCTTTTCAAGAGTCTTAGATCCTACTTCTAGAAAGCAGGTACTAAACAACTAAAATGAAACAGTTCGAAGAAAATTTAAGCTCCTCCAGAAATAAGGATAGCCACTCTCTATTAAGCAAAGGACATATCCATTTACTATCTGTGTGTGTATATATATTTATATTTATATTCACTTGAATGGATATTAGTTCTGTATCAGTACAATGCATGCATGTGTATTCTAAAGCCCTATGAAACAACACTGACTCAATTTCAATGTGCTTCTTACCCACAAGTTCAAAATAATTAGATCAATTAATAAACTTACAGTGTGTCATGACTCTAAAGAACTCAACCACTCATTTTTGTCTTGATGCCACTATTTTCCTTGGTTGCATTTGTCATAAGCCTTGTTCTCTAAGTTCAAACTTGGTTCTAATAAATAGCTTAGTACCAAGTTGCAATAAATCATTTCTTTCATGGGTTACTGTGAATGAGTGGTCCTTAACCCCATGTCAAAAAGTTCTAACTGGTCTCTCATACAGATAGACATGTATAGACATATGGTCATGTTAGCCCTGATTTTTCTTTTTTATCCTCATGTAGTATACAATTTATAGTTCAAAATAAGCCTGGATGTGAGGCAAGACCCTCAGAGCTCGGGAAGAAGAGATAGAGTGAAGTTCAAGGCCAGTTTAGGGTACATAATGTGTTCATAAATTCAAGCCCAGGCACAATGAGGCACTACAACATAAAAGAATCGATAAATAAATAAAGATAAAGGGGCTGAGACTGAATTATCCATCTGTGTTTCCATGTAGACTAGTATTTCCAGCACTGATATGGTATTTGGCATAAGTCATAGTTGGATTTACTGTCTCTTTCTCTAGTCGCATAAATTCATTTGCATCTTTGTGGGCCTATAGAAAATAAAATAAATAAGCTAAAAGATTGGGACTTAATAAAGAATGAATGACTTTAATCACAAATGTCATAATGATTACAAATATTGTTCCTACTAAGAAAGACAAGTTCCTAATGTTGGGGGCTGTCAGTAGATTCTGGGTTTCTTTTCTTGCTTCATTACTGATTATTATTTTATTTGTTTTGTTGATTTCTTCGTGTTGTTCTTTTATTTTGAAGTACTTAGTATTGAAGCTAACTTGGGCCTCATGAATGCTAGGCAGCTTTCTGTCACTGAGCTCTTGCCCCAGCATAGACTAATACATTTATGGAAAGATCTCTTTGCTGCTTGACTGCCACGTTAAACTTGATTGGAAGAGCAATACCCTAGATATTAGAAAAAGATTTTTAACAAATATAGCTAACTCTGGGGAGGGTGTACAGATGACGAGATGACCTAGAGCCCAGTAGTTTATGGCTCTTCCAGTGACTATGTTTAGATTTTTATCAGGAATATTGTCACCCCGTGCTAGTTATATTTTCATAGTTCAAAGCTCAAACATATGAAGTTGTTTTTACTTCACTCCCAAAGATAGATTAAAGAAGACTAATTGCAATTATAAATATATTAAAATTAATAAACCACAACTAACAGTGCAAAAGTATAACAAGGACAAGAACACAACCACATTGATTTTTTTTTAATGCTTTCTGAGTAACACTGAAAATGTTCAAACCAATTCACAAATCTCTAAGAAAACCTCATGCAGAAAAGTCTGTGTAACTTACTTAAACTTCTGGGTATTTAGAAAATATTGCACCCAGCAGCTAAAAATCAAAATCCTTTTCAAGCGTCACACAGACTATCAACCAAGGAAAACTATATACCATGGTATAAAAAAGGAATATTAATGCATTTTTTAAACTGAAAGTTTAATTAACATTAACAAAAATATCCTAAAATAAAATCTGGTGACAGTAATACAATATGCTGCAGTTTAAAAAATGGAATTGAGATCTAAACAAAGAATTCTCAATGGAGGAACCTTAAATGCCTGAGAAAAACAAAGATTAACGTTTAGCGTCCTTATCCGTCTTAGAAATGCAAATCAAAAATATTTTGAGATGCTATTTTACACCTATTTGAATGGCTAAGATAAACAACACAAATGAAAGCTAGTGCTGACAAGGATGTGGAATAAGGGAAAAATAGTAATGCTAATGAGCATGCTATAATGCATTATTGAAATCAATATAGCAGTTCCTCAAAGAGTTGTGAATTGATATACTTCAAGACCCAGCTATACCATTCTTAGGCATATACTAAGGATATTTCATCCTACTAAAGAGACACTTGCTAAAGTATATTATAGCTACTTTATTCATATAAAGAAAATGTGGTACATATACACAATGAAGTATTAAAAAAAATTAGCTGTTTAAAAAAAATTACATCATGAAATTATCAGGCAGATGTATGGAACTAGAAAAATTATCCTCAGTGAAGTAACCCAGACTCAGAAAGATATATATTCACTTATGTGGATATTGGCCATTAAATAAGTGATACCCTAATTATTATCCACAAACCCAGAAAAGTTGGGTATAAAGAGAATAGGGTTGGGGAGGCACATAGATCTATTTGGTAACATGAAATAGAACAGATTTTCTATGTGGACAGGAGGCAGATATGGGGACAGGACTGGTAGAATTGTTTGAGGAGGAACAGATTTTCTATGTGGACAGGAGGCAGATATGGGAACAGGACTAGCAGAATTGTTTGAGGAGCCAGAGAAAGGGAAGCATAGCCATGTGGCAAGAGATGGGTGAAATAGAAGGGTATTTGAAGAGCAGAATGGAAACCTACTGCAGTGGAAATTTCTTAAAATACATGAAGGTAACCCTAACGATGTCTCAAAATAATGGAGACAGAGCCCTAACTGATCTCTTACCACCAAACAAAGTTTCCAATTCTAGGACTGGGTTACATCTAATTGAGTTTTAGGCCAAACGTGTGGATCCGCATTTCATCCTGCTATTGGGGTGATAAATTGCTGCTGCTGAGGCAAAGTCTGGGGAGTGCTAGACTGTGTTTTTACCCTGTGCCCAAACACTGCTCAGGGATGGGAAAACACAGCCTAGGATGTGGAATGCGGAAGCTGGTGTTCCCTAACTCTCAGGCATCCAATCACCACCGGAAAACTGTACCGAGGAACAAAGGGTTTGGGGTCCATGAGCCTGTTACGAAGAGCCTGAGATAGGGTCCTCCCAAACTCGTAGACATGCAGGTTCCACTGGGTCTCAGAGAGTTGAAGGTCCTTGGGCTGAGGATAACCAGGAGCCAGGGTTCTGGAATGGAGGGTGGGGTGGTTGTGGGGTGTCTAAACTCAAGCTCTGCTCATTAGTGTCTGTCCTTAGCTTGGTAGCTGTTGACTGGGTCCTCAAAGGGGCTTTCTTCAGGTGTAGATTGGTAGTTGAAGGGCTTCTCCACGTTCCCCATGGAGTTTCTTGATGAAAGAGGCAGTCCTTGGTTCCAAACTGTTTATTGGTTGTTCATTGTGGAAAATGAGTGTATACCACCTCATCAAGGTGGACCAGAGATTAAATACCTTTTGCAGGAGGAATGTCTGGGAAGGGAAGCTCACTGGCTAAACTACCAGCTTATCTATCTCTAGATACCTCATAAGCATGGAGAACTCTGTAGTGGGCTACATGACCACAGATCACCGTTCCCATTTGAGTAGTGTAGCACGTGTGTTCCAGGCTAGGAATCTAGTAGGGATCTGTGATGTACCTACATTCTCAGGTGGCTAACTGGTTGCCAGCGTTTTAAACCCACTCAGCCTTACCAAGGTTCCTGGTACAGTCCACTGTCCCACACAAAGGAGTTACATGGAGATCCTCAAACTACCCGAGCAGTTGTCAAGGACCCATTGTTCAAGAAAATGCCAACACAACTCACTGAACATGGAGAGGTAAAACTGGTGCCTACATAGAATTTTCTCCCCTATATTCTAGTGCCTTTGGTATTTGAAGTTAAGAACTACAAAATTAGAAGCATAAACACCAGCCAAACCACAAAACTTTTAATCTACATTTTGATCTGCCTGTGAGATATGCTAGGTCAATGGTGGCACAGAACTTGTAGGAGAAAACAACCAATATTTGACTTTATGTGCAGCCAACTCTAGGAGAGAGAGCCTATGAGTGGCACTGCTTGTGTAACCAAGAAACACAGCCCAGGTAGCCCAGAAACCTAGGTAAAGCCAAATACTACCTGTTTAAAACCAAAAGCAAGAGGAGAATTATTCCTAGTGATATTCTGCTACACTCATAAATTAACATGACATTCAACTGTCATCAAATTAGCTTCATCCTGCAACAAATGGGAACAAATACACAGACCCACATCTAGACATTACACAGTCATACACACACACACACACACACACACACACACACACACACACGTGAAACCCTGGAACATGTAGTTCTCAATAAGATGTCTCCATTAAAGCCTTCCCTTCAGAAGCTATAGGGTGAGGAGGCACAATGAGTGTAAGAGCCAGATGGGATAAAAGACATCAGGAGAACAAGTATCTAAATCAAATGACCAAAGCTCATTTGAACTCACAAGTTTAAGTACCAAGCACAGAGCATGTACAATTTCTAACAGGTTTTCCAAATATATATTATTGCATACCTATAATAGGTTTTGTTTTATTTCACTTCATCACATTATTTTCTCTCTGAAGCCAATTTTTTTTCTTTTCTTTTTTTTTGTAAAAAGAGACAGAAAGGGAGTAGAATCCAATGAGAGGGAAGGTAGCTAGCAATTGGGAGGGGCATAAGGTGGGGAAATGGTAACGAGGATATATCATATGAGAAAAGTATCTAATTTTTTTAAAAGGGGGATAATATTCAAAAGAAAAAAATCTCATAGTTTATTTTCCCTGAGGTTATCTTTTATTTTTAAAGATTTGGACTTAATGGAAGTGTTGTATTTCCATCATTGACCTCCACATCATTGCTGTAGAAGACATTTTATAAGAAATGTAACATTTTATCTATTACAAGTCAGTGTTTTCAGTGGCTTTATTGGCTAGCTCAATAGGAGTCTTAGATGATGCAGCTGTTGGGTGTAATTTATTCATAGTGTTTTTCCTTTATGTGGACATTTCTCCTACATCAAACGAATCCAACCTTACATCATTTCTCCCCCTCACTCTCCTCCTTGTTCTTTTTCAAATCCATGGGTTTTTTTTTGTTCATTTTGATACATGTATACATATATGTAGATTTAATTGATGTTGTTGCTTCTTCTATAGTTTCCTAAATTTTTATGTTTTATATTTTTAACCAGGTACTAATATGTATTTTAAGATATCACATAACTTGCAGTTATCCTGCCTTTAACTCCTGTGTGTTATGATTGACTGTACCCATTATCAGTCTTTTGTTATATGCAATAAAGAATAAAACACTGACTAAGGAATAATTCTGTGAAAAGGCAAAATAAAGGAGTCCGGATTTTCCAAGTTTACAAAGTTTACATAAGCAAGTGTATTATTACACTTATTATATATTTTTGTTATTGTTATTATATTATTGATATATACTACATATTATATCAGGAATGGAGCAGATGTACTACATTTATACTACATACATACATTCATACACATACATACATACATACATACATATGATATTTTTCTCCCAACAAAATGCTAAAGACTCCATACTTGTTCAGTTCATGAGACTATGTATCTCAGCAGTCCCAGTCTGTTGCTGGAGTCCAATAGAAATTCAAATGAGCTACCGGTCTTCAGTATGTGTAGGAATCACAGACTAATTGGTTCTAATATCAGTGAAGGAATACCTCTGCAACAGTGTAGGTGAAATTGCCAGTAAATGTAAGGGTAAAAAGGCCAGAATGAAATGTTTCCTCATTCTGTATTTTTTTTTTAATGTGGACTGATTACTTTCAGTTGTGGCCTGGATTTGTGGCAGCTCTTCCCATCTGAAATCACCACAGCTGGGATGCAGCTCCCAAATCAGGTGGAGGAACACCCTCATAGAAACAGGTGGAAAGGGGATGGGATAAAGGGTTTCTGGGAGGGGGGAAAACAGGTAAGGCAATAACACTTAAAATGTAAATAAATTTAAAAAATAATAATATGTTAAAAAAGAGAGAGAGAGAGAGAGAGAGAGAATCCTTCCTTGGGTGACAGGCTATTTTCGTTTAGTTGATTTTGGTTATAGACAAGTTGACAACTAATAACAATCACAGCTAATCAGAAATGAACATTGTAGATATGAGCACCATCTCAAACCTAGTATTCTTGAGAGTGCCCCACTCACCATATGCACAAGTTTTGTTTACCAGCTAAGGATAAAATATGAAATGCAGATATCACCTAATAGTCTGCATAGGTTATTTGCTTAATATATTCCTCTTTTGGAAACGTTAAGGCAATGAGTTTTGGAAACTGAATTCCTTGGTTACCAAAGTATGTTCCTAATTATATTTAAATTATAACTTGTTTACATAAGATAAGAAAAATTTTGTGTACGAATGCTAATTTGGAACATACTGATCTTCCAATACTTGGACTGCCTTGCAATACATAATTTCACTGAAGATCCAAAAAGGTTAAAAGATTCATTATTCTTATCTGTAATGACAGGAATTGTACATGATCATTACCTTAATTGTATATAATTAATTGAGATAACTTGTATTATCTTCCTGAGAAGTTATTGGATATTATGCTCTGATTGACTGGTGTTCTAAATTTTTATCTAATTTTCTCATTTTAAACTGATCATTTTGCAAAAGTCCACTTGGCTCTAAGCTTTTTACTGCTCCATCACCTTGTACAATGCAATCATGTACCATGTTCTATTGTCAGTATCAAATGAGAACTGATTTGTGCTCATATCACTACAGTAAAATGGTGAGCAACTTGCAGGTTTCATAAATAACCAGGTTCCTCATAGCATAACTCATCAAATGAGTAGTTTCCTATACCAAGTGTGAACCATTTCCTTTACACATTAGGAGATAAATATTTGTGCTATTTTTATAGTAGTTATAAAAGAACTAGTGTTCAGTTCTTTGTCATTAACCTTGATTTAACATAACCTTAGTGTACTTACATATGATTATACAATGAGCCAAACTCTTATTATCAAATTCTTATTAGTAGAATAAAATGAATTCTAAGTTGTTAATGTGAATATTTAGCTACCTTTTCTAACTTTGAGTTTGCAGATATCACATCTGAGAATTAAGAGCATGGAAAAGAGAATATGAATTTTAAAATTATAAAAAATTTACCCAGAACTTAGCAGATGTTTTTAAATATATGTAGTAAATATCTGATAAAATTATTAGGCCAAAATCTCTCCTTCTTATATGTGAACCCCTATACTAAAGCCCCATCCCCCAAAAAGAGCAACCTCAGACAGAATACTCCCCCTAACTTCAAGGAATTTTGTGGCTGGTCACATGAATGCAATAGAAAGATTCAATGTCATTTTCATTGCCAGGTCATTATGAAGCGACCACAGAGCCAATCCATATTAAACAGGAGAAGAGTTAAACCTTAATTCTTTGTGGAAGGGAATAATAATTGATTTGTGGCCCACTTAACCCACTGCATTCTTCTTCCTGGTTGAAATTTATTCATATTCTTGAGGAGCAAAACATAGGTATCCCATTTCAAAATCTCCAGAGTTTCACTTAATTATACTACCAGGTGTAAGGACTCTGTCAGATCATCTAAATCTGGTTCACGAGGAGAAGCAAATCCTGAGAAGATACTCATATCAATCTGAAGATGGGCAGGGAAGAGGAGAAGCAAA
>NW_022196912.1:110204069-110204584 GCF_008632895.1 Mastomys coucha | reverse complement strand
AAGAGGAGAAGCAAATCCTGAGAAGATACTCATATCAATCTGAAGATGGGCAGGGAAGAGGAGAAGCAGGTTGAATAAAGTGCAGCATGTAAGAGTGCTCTCTCCACAAGCAAGATGACCTGAGTTCAATATCCCAGTACCCACATAGATGGTGTGTCTTCTTTCTGAGTACCTGTAACACCAGTACTATAGGGTCTAGTGACAGAAGGATCACTGGGGCTTGCTAGGGTCAGGGATAGATACTGTCTGGCTAGAAGGCTATGGAAAGTAATAGAATTAGAGGCTCACAGCCCTCCTCTACCCTCCACACATGTATATGGGTGCATAATACACATACATAAACACACACTCAAATAAAATATTTATTCTAAATCCTTTAATACATAGCTAGACTCATAAGACATGTATAGGAAATCTACCTTAGACTGCCCCATTAGAAAAGGGAAGGATAAATTTATTGTTTTTAATAGCTGAGTAGTACTCCATTGTGTAGATATACCACAATTTCTGTATCC
>NW_022196912.1:110202966-110203158 GCF_008632895.1 Mastomys coucha | reverse complement strand
GGGAAACTGGGAAAGGAGAAATTCACATGTAAATAAAGAAAATATCTAAAATAAAAAAAAAAAGAAAAGGGAAGGATAAGTATATTCTAGGTGATGGTCTCCAACAATTCTGAGAGAGATGGGCACAACCCACAGATTTTTAAGGCCCAGTTTGAGCCTCATGTCTGAGTCTCCACTATTTTTTTCTTCTGT
>NW_022196912.1:110179442-110202956 GCF_008632895.1 Mastomys coucha | reverse complement strand
CACTTTCTAAAATAAAGGGTGACAGTCCAAAGGCATCTTTACATGCTTTTGTTCAAAGAAACTATGTTTCCACTGACAAAATTCCTTTAAAAATCCAAATACAAAAGATTTTCTTGGCATCCTTGCAATTCTTGGAGTTATCAAGTATGGAAGCCTAAACTCTGAATTCTGTGCAATAAAAACCATCCCTTGCTATATAACATGATGAGTCGCAATGTGACGTGGTAAAATAGCAACATCTTCTTGGTAGCCTTTTTATGTTCTTGTAAGGCCTACGAGGCATTGTCCTGAATCTATCTGAAAAGAGTAGGACATAAACATTGGTCTTTACCCTGAGTTCCCAACAAACCACCTCACCCTACAGACCTCAGTTTCCCCATTTTGTGTCATATGAGCCAATTCCTCAAAGATAAATCCCCTTCTGTATGCCTCTACATCTTTACTTAGGCATGTAGTATTGCTACATTATAAAAATACACACCTCATATATACGAGCACACATATATGCAATGTAATAACACTGAATTTTAGGACACCTTCAAATTGGTGTTTGTGACTCTAAGCCAATGCTGCAAATTCCAGTTTTTTAAAGGTTTTACTCTATTTGTAGCATCGTAGCCACCAAGGTGACTCTGAACACTGATGCCAAATTTCTTTAAAATGTAAACAATGTAGAATTAAATAATAAACCACACATAAAAATAAAATCTGGTGATAGTTTTCTGAAAACAAAACACCCAAAATTCTACCACGGCTCCATCAAGCTGAACAAACAGAAATGAAAGAGAAGAAAACATGTATTTGTAATTTGGCAGTAAGAAACTTACACATATGCAAAAACAAACACTCTCAGAAAATTAGGATGTAGTCATGCCAATATCATATCTGCATAAAAGTGCCTTTGTTAGTTTGAGCAACTCTAGTCACAAGCTTAACCTAATTAGAATGCAGAACTGCCTAGCTCTTGGCTAAAAGCACAGAACGGGTAGAAGGTATTGCTACAGCCTGAGGGGTTTTGTATTAAGCTCCAGCTGGGCGCAACAGACACTGTCCACAAGATGACCTCCAAATAATTGAATGATTTCCATATGTTTGTTCATGTATAGTCTTCTCATTTAAAGCTCTCTGCATCTCCTTCCAAGTCTTCTGCTTTCTGACTGTGCTGGCTTAATTCTTACAGGACTCTCACCACTGGAAACCATCAAAACTCCCACAATTAGGTGAGTGAAGAATTCAGGACTATAATAGAGATCTTCTAACTGTCTGCAGAAAGGAAGGCCTTCCAATTCCAGTACTGATTATTCTCGGGTCCTTCAGAGAAAAAGTTTGCTAACATCAATTCATATTGATATAGGAAAAAAAGAGATAACCGATAGCTTTTGAATCTTTAAAACAAGAGTAAGAATAGTAACTTCTTATTGACTTAAAATATGACGTATTCTTTATCCGGGAAAGCAAAATAAATGCATACTTGGTGCACAGAGATGAAATTGGGGGTTGACTCTGCATCTGTTCACTGACTTAGGGTTTGCAGTACATCTCAGTGATGCATGGCCTCAAGGGGTTTAAGAATTATACATTTTTTTTATTATTTAAATGGCTTAATAATTCATTCTAAGCACACATATTACGTACTTAATTGCTTAAGTACCAATCCTTGGAATTTACCCAGTCTTACGAGTCAACATGTCATATATTTACACAATGATATTTACTTCAATGATTTTACAATAATTAAATTGGAGGGCCAACTAGATTTCTATCAGCAGAAATATGAAGAAGAAAATGTGCTATATATCCTCAGTAGGTACATTTTCTCAGTCATAAAAGATAACAAAGTAATGATTGGAGAAAAATTAGACACAACTGGAGATAGCTACAATAACTGAATTAAACTAATCCAAGAAGCAGAAATATACATTTGTACTCATTCTCAATTTTGAGGTTTGATACAGACACATACAGTTGGGTATTATATATATATATATATATATATATGTGTGTGTGTGTGTATATATATACATATATATGACATATGTATATATGTATACTAAATCAACTAAAATTAATGTATGAAGCAACATATACATAAAGATTGACAAGAAACTTATGTTGGCCCTAGGGGTCAGATATCCCACAGAGAGTCTGTCAATAATTAAAAACTAATGTTCATTATAATAGATGGTAAGACCCTGGTACTTTACAGGAAGGTTTAAAAAACTATCTTCAAGATCTAGATTCATAATGTTGGAAAAGAAGCACAATCTTAAAGAAAGGGACTTATATGCCAATGTAGGGAAGGGAGAAATATCATAAGGATAGAGAATGATAAATATAGGGCTAGAGCTTTAAACTCTGTGCAACAGTCAATAGGATGGGAGAGGTTTTGTGCCAAAGCATCCATTCACAACCAAAGCAATCATCAAGAGTACTAGGAAACTGTTAACGTGGCTGTTTAAAGACTACTTTAATTCATATCTACATGTCTGTAGATGGATGTCCTGTTGCAGATGCCTGTAGAGGTCAGCAGAGGGCACTGGATTTCCTGGACTTGTATAGTCACAGGCAGTTACTGGGAACTGAACTCAAGTTCTCTGGCAAACAAAGTACACTTCTAACTACTGAGCATTTGACTGAAGCATTTGAAAAAGAGAAGTAATATGACAATATTTACATTTTAGTATATCATTTATTAGTGTGAAAATGGCAATAGAATGTTGGAGAATCTGTCTGTAACTTCAAGGATCTCATTGTAGCATAAATAGAAGAAAAACTCAAGTTGTAAAATAGATAAGGAATCTCCTGTGACAAGACAAAGAGAGTAGCAAATGGAGGACTTAGAGACTTCAGATGGTTTCCCCAATGTAGACTTCTCCTAGGTGAGGCTTGAGGAGAATGAGATTCAGCCTGGGTATCAGAAGATCTGTGCTTTAGGAAGACAAAGTTTGAAGCATAAAAATAGTTGGAAATAAGGCTGCTTTACAGGAGATGATGCACAAGAGGAATTTAGACTATATGCCACAGTTATGAATGAAGGAGACAAGTATCATAGACAACAAACTTGAACTTTGTTTTGAGGGAATTTGGGATCAATTGAATAATTGTAAGTGAGAGAATGTTTTGATCAACTTTCCCCTTTAGAACAAACAGTCTGATTGCTATGTAGAATTGAGTTGTCTCTTATTTCAAATGGCTTGCAGTTGAATTCTTAATTTCAGTTCAAAGCATAAATAGTCTCAAAGAAGGTACAATGTTGTTGTTTCTCTGCTTAGTCACTACATAAACATTCTGCAGCCCTGCTACTTTCCATGTTTGGGAGGAATGTCATTCAGTACTTTTCAGGATTATTTTGAAACATACAACGTACCCCACAACTGTCCAATGTGCATAGAGTAAGAAACTTTGGGACACTCTATCCTAAATGAGATGTCTTCATAAAATCCATTCTTTCATGACTCAAGAAGTTATACAGAAGGAAGAGGAGAATGCTGACTCCAAGAAAACTGTTTTCCATTCCAAACAAGACTGATATGGGAGAATTAGACATGAATTCCTAACATTAATTAAGTAGTTCTCTCCAATCAACAACCACCTGCAATGAAAAAAATTGTTTGTCCAACAGAGTCTTACTGGATATATAAGCCATATGTATGGACAGGCCCTATGCCAAGCATTACATGGCCAACACAAAACAAATTCAATGATGTTTTTCCATTTATTTGTCTCATATTAAATTGTTTATATACTTTTTAAGTACTACTTTTCTTTTGCCTTTATATTTCCTTTTCTGATTTTGTATTTTTTATGGGTTTTGTTTTTATATGTGTCTATGTTTATGTGCTTTCTAATCATTTATTATTATTGTTGTTATTAATATTATTATTTATTTTTCATTTGCCTGTTTTTTCAAAAGAAAGAAACAAAGGAAGAAAGGAAGAAAGAAAGAAAGAAAGAAAGAAAGAAAGAAAGAAAGAAAGAAAGAAAGATAGTAAGAAAGACAGAAAGAAAGAAAGGAAGGAAGGAAGGAAGGAAGAAAGAAAGACAAATGAAACAAAGAAGTAAAGGAATAAAGGAAACATGCAATAAATAGTTGTGAGGGGGGAGATCTTGGAAGAGATGAGGAAGTGGCCAACCTGAAATGAATATATTGTATGAATTTTCAATAAAAAAAAGAAGACTGGGTCATACAAAAAGACTTATAATAAAAATAAACACACATTTAAAAATGTAGTAAGTGGCCTGTATTTCCCCCCATGGCCATTATGAGTCACTTTTCAAGTATGCTGACAGACTTTATTACAGGGAGAGTCTTAACTATTTACTATGTTCTTGCACCAAAACAGTTGATGAAGTGATTTAAGAGAAGAAGAGTTTGATCTACTTTACAGCTCCGAAGGAATCCGTCTTTCAGAAGAGGGAAGGCATGGGAGCAGAAACAGGAGGCAGCTTGCCCCACTACATCAGTAGTTAGAAATCAGAGAGAGAACAGGAAGAGGTGACAGGCTATAAAACATCAAGGGCTGCCCCAGTAAAATACTTCCTCTAGTGAGTCTCTACCTCATGATGTTTCCAGAACCTTACCAAAAAGTCCTGCCAGCTGGCACCAAATGTTTAAACACACAAGCCTTTGTGGGGACCTTTCCCATTCAAAACATGTCATAAAAGATGAACAAGTAAGAGACACAGAGAAGACACAGAAAGAAAAATGTCCAGACAACAGGCAGACTTTTATCAGAATTGATATGGAAAAATTTTACTAAGAATAAATACTATTTTGTTTTGTTTTGTTTTGATTTTTAGTTAGGAAATGCATCTACCTCTGAGATACAGTGAAACCATGGCTTTCAACACAGTCTCTCTGCAGAGGAAACAGTACTTTAGTCAAACACATTTGTAGGTATTGATGCTAATCAAAGCATATTTCAGGTAAAGATCATAATGCGTGCTTTCACTGCCTTAATTAAGAAACCAAACTATTATCTGGAGGCAAATTAAAATGAGGAAGCTATTCAATTAAAACTTCTATGGAGCAACTATTATACATAACTAGACCCGTAGAATCATGGAGGAAATAAGAAATGAGAAATAAATACCCACAGGGATGTAAGTTTGTCTAACTTTATGATTTTCACTAATGAGAGAATAGCCCCTTGGTTTTATAAAGCAAGCTACAAGCATATTGATAATTAAGTCTATTTCCTATCCCTACAAAAAGTCTCAGAGATATCATTTAGGTAGAAAAGACTTCATTAAGATGCAAATGGATTTACTCAGGATGTTATAGAAATGTCTTCCTTCCTCAAATTTTTTGAATTTTTATTAAATATGGTGCATTGCATATCGCAGATAAGTGATCTATCACTAAGCTACAATCCCAGTCAGCTTTTCCAAACCTACACTGTGTGTTTCTGGGCTGGAGCCATGATATTTGCCCCTTGTAATAATACTTCTCCTTTAAAATTGACATTTAAATTGAATTTTTATAAAAAATATAGACATCAACTTATCTTAAGGAAAATGGAGAAATAAGATGTAGAGTTATTCAAATAATATTACTTAGTCACTCAATATACCCCACCTCACTTGGAATATTTCCCCTTTGATAGATTTTAAAACAGCTACATATTAATTAGTTTATTTAAACTAGAGTTACTATTATCTTCCAAAACCAACAATAATTAGTTTCACCCAACAAATAAATTTTTTAGATCTATTTCCTTAAGCACAAACCTGACTGAGTACAGACAGTTGTATGCAAAAGAGAAAAATGCTAATATGAGAGACTAAGAGAGAAAAAAACATATCAGTGTGTGTGTGTGTGTGTGTGTGTGTGTGTACATATGTATATACATACATATGTATAGAGAGAGGGGGGCTGATTGAGAATCTGTGGAATTATGCCCAAGGAGGAAAGATTAGGGCAGGCAGCCATATGGTTTATCTTTTGCCTATTAAATGATACCGATTAAAATTATTTCATACAAGTAATGGGCAGCAATGAGTCTGATAATGAAAATCCTATATTTAGACACCCCAGAAATAATTCTCATTTGGATTAGTAATGCCTGGTATGATCATTCTCTCAAATTTCTTGTCTTATAAAGCAAATTTCCCTTTCCCCTTTCATATTATTCTTGATCCTGCCTAAAGAAATTCTAAACTAATTATTAATGCTCATTATATACTATCAATTCTCACATATTTTATTCAGATTTTCCTTTGCTACAGTTATTTACATGTCCATCTTGACTGATGTTTTCTCCAAGATAAACGTAGGAATTGAAGCAAAGGTAAATGATATTATCACAAGGAATGATCTAGCCTTGAAATTCTCTCATATTTTAAAGTAAATACCAAAGGCTGAGTCCTCTTCAGAGATCGTTCACACTCATTTCTGTTGCGTTAATCTGAAACGTTCCATCTAGGGATGGGTTAAATGATGGGTTCCAAGATGGTGGAGCTATGTTGATGAGAGTAACTCCTTAGAGGGTTGTGACCATAGAGGATGTAACAAGTAGAATCACTAACGGTACCGTCCACATATTGTATTCACCTCTGGAATTAATCTGTTCTCTCTGCATCCTGGCTCATCTTGATAAAAGTGTTCATTCCTCTACTTCAGCTTCGACTACTGTGAGTCACAGCATGTCTTCTCATCCCCATCTTTGATGGAGTTAAATGCCTATGAAACCATGAAGAAAAATAATTCTCTTTCTTTGAAAGTTGATAGGTGTTTTGACATACTAATAAGTAAATGGTATATCACTGTTACCTGAATGTGTACTTTATTTACAACAATAAATAAAGCAATATGAAAGATATTTACTTATCTTCACTAGTTCCACTTGATGATTTCCACTGGTTAGAAAAGAAAAAAAAAAAAAAAAAAAAAGAAAAAAATGAATACAAATATCCCCTAAATACATATCTGCAAATTAAAACAGTGGGGAAAAATGTCCCTGTAACCATCCTTCCCTCCACCACATTCTGACAAGAGATAGGGCAAGAATTCATTTAAACCAACTCTTTGTCTGTAGCACAGAATCAAAGTGCTCTTTTCTTCAGCATCTTGGGATCCTAACATTGGATGAGACTGACATGAAGATTACAGATGGTTTGCAGATACAAACAAACGCACCCACCTTCAAACAGTTCGTGCATATTTGAAGAACTCTTCCAATGCACTGCCGACTCCAGGTGCTCAAGCAAATCACCAGTCACGTGAACAATTACCAACTTCTGTTTTGTCGATTCTGAAGCCTATCGTTTATTTAGTGGTCTACGGAAACAAACTGAGAGGGATTTTAGATCAAGTGAAGTAAAATAAGGGATTGAAAATGGATGCATCTCTGCTGTCCAATTGGAAGTATAACAAAAGGTATGAGTGTCTCAGAACCTATGTTCCAATCGCAGTTCTATAAACACATGGCAATAAGAGAGCAGTCTCCTTGGAAGAAGTGTCAAGATCAAGCTGTTGATTCTGGAAAAGGCTAGAACCACAAATCATGTACCACAGGAAGCAGATCATCACAGAACAAACACTTTTTAATGTATGTTCATAAATCAGTCTGTTTTATATTACTATAGGCAGTGGAAAGACAGTCTAGCCTATCAAAAACACCTAAAGTTTATCTTCTCTGAACTTCTGTTGTCTGACCTGAATATGTAAACACACAACAAACTACAAATAAGAACCAGGCCTGATTCAGTCTATATGTTAGGATTCAGAGTGGAGTTACCAAAAGTTGTAGATTTTTATATTTTTGAATTACAACATATTTTTTAAAAAGTGTTGATAATGGATAACAGTGAAGAGCAGTTGTTTTGTAATCTGTGGTCTATGTCTGGTTTTAGTCTGTGACCTAAAGGCTGTAAGCCCATCACTATACTTTAGCAGTGGATTGGTTCAAACTTGATGTTATTGCGTGAGACGGACATGCTGTTCCCTGGTGCCATAACAAAGGGTGGATCTGAACGATTAATTGTGAAACTGATTAGCTACACATCCTTCATGCTCGACTTACATGCTTTGCTGTCATACTTTCAGGTTTAAAATAGAAATTCTATAATGAGATAACAAGCTGTTTTAATTTCTTCTCCAAAGACTTTACTCAACGTGTTCATTAAAAAAAAAAAGAATGAAAAAAACCTCCATTAAATACATGATGTAATGATTAAATAAGGAAAAATCAGAAAGAGAAATTCCCATTGTATTTTCAATGAGATTTTGTTAATATTCAAACATTAATACTATGCTTGTATCCCAAAATATAAATAGCAGATGTGAAAAAGCAAAATTTACAAAAATGATAATCTCCATACAAAACTACTTAAAGATAGAAGCAAATACAAAAATTATCAGAATACCCCTCAGAGTTCTAATATTGTACATAGACTAGATAATCCAAAGTATGAGATAAAATCAATTGCACATATTTTTATAGTTTAGTCCTATAACGAAGACTATTAATTATCTTTACATATACCAAATCTACAATAATTTCTTGCCCCTAATTACTACCTGCAGGTCCTTGAAAGATTTACTAAAATAAATCCTTTAATTTAACCTACATTTCCCATTCCCCTCCAGTGTCCTTGCCCATGCCTCAGGATATCCAAAACATCTTGAAAAGAACACAAACAAATGGAATCACACAGCATGCTCTGACCTTCCTTACGCATGGCTAGCTCCCACTTGAATCAGGAGAATGAATGCATAGCAATGTAAGCCTGCATGCACAGCTTCTGATTTGGTCCATGAATTATAGATGTACTTCTGAGGGGCCATTTCCCTTATGGTTTCTAATGAAAAAAACAAGCAGTAAATATCTAACATTCTTCACGTAATATGTTAATCAGGCAGCAAGGTAGACATCAGTAGCCCCTCTGTGGTAAGTTTAATTAATGATGTGTATAACTATGTGGCCCCCTCGCTCCTCCCCTTAATACATAGCAGGAAACATTCTCCCATAAGGACCCAAAAGTTTGTGTTGTCTAGTCATTAAGTTTTGCTCACTGTTCTGAGGTCAGCTGATTCATTTCTCTCAGCTCCCAATTGCTCTTTAAGATGTCAGTTCATTGACTTAATCTGTTATGGGCTTGCTTCAACATGCTTGCCAAAGGCTGAGATCTGTTGCTTCTTTGAATTTTCTCTGTGCTAATGAATCACTTTGAACTAGTTAGATAGACCCTGGCCATTGACTGGAATTCCTCGTGTAGATTTACTAGGCTGGATGCCTGAACCTACTGACTTGGTTGCCATACTGGCTTTGTGATATGGGAATTTGCTGGGCTAGGGGAGAGAACTAATTGCTTTGTGAATGAAGAATAAGATATGCCATGTGTACAAGAACTGAAACACATCAGAAGTATCATGAAAGGGATATGGTCAGGAATTCAGGAATTCAGAACTCTCAGTGGACATGAAGATAGCTGATTTCTCAAATAAAATAATTATAATTTTAATTCTGCACATTATTATTATGATTCAGTTAGTACTGAACTCTGGAAACCTTCATCTGCATGGGGCTAATGATTTGCCATCCTTATTTTTTAACATTTTAAAACAATAGTCTGGTTATGGTTTCTGCAGGAAGGGGGCACATTCATTATCTTCACTGAGATAGGCATGGATAAATCTCCTATGCCCCTGTAAATAATCCCATGCTCTTGATAGCAACCCTAATTACATTCATCATCACTCATCATACACACAGAGAGAAACACATATACAAACACATACACACACACACACACAAAGAGAGAGAGAGAGAGAGAGAGAGAGAGAGAGAGAGAGAGAGAGAGAGAGAGATGCAAACAAGTATTGGGCAGACTACCATACAAGGGATATTCTAATACTGGACTTTTAATTTTTTTCCTTTGTATTTTACTGAAAGCACAACTGTGCCTTTTCCTTGAATCTATTTTCACTTAAGGCCATAAATTTAAAGTGGACATTCCAAGTAAAAGTGATTTGTATGTCTCTCTATCGTCCTCAACAATGAAAATTTCTAAGTATTAAATAAAGTGTGTAATTTATAGCTGGAAAATATTCAACTTACAGAAAGAGTACTGAAGCCATGGCTTGTATGCTGTGAAACTTATTGAGACATGGCTTCTAAGAATCAAGTTAGAAAACATCAATTGCTTTGAGTTGAAATAAAAACAAAATTTCCAGAACTTGTTGGATAGTTTTTGTTTCATGAAAGGCATGTTCTCTTCATTGTAGAGTCACAGTTGCGCTTGAATTTTATCTCTATTTGGTACTATGGTAGTGTATCTTCAACTATAGGAAACCTCTCCAAGTAGAGAAACAACAACAACAACAACAGCAACAACAGCAACAAAAAGTCAGGGGACTGAGGAAGGTGATATCAACTGCATAGGCCCTGTTGTTCTCACTTAACTTACCTATCTGAACCTGACAATGCTTACAGGTGCAGTGTTGACCCAATGTGAATACCACCAAGTTCATGAACAATCATATGATTGACAATGCATATTGACTTGCCTATTCATCAAACATTTCTAGTGATACTGCAACGTACATAAGTAACCAAGATTAGCCCAGTCTTCAAGGGACACCCTCCTTTCCACCAGCACTCCTCTGCTCGTTCAGGTTTTCTTTAAAGGGGCATTGTCCCTTCCTAGTTTCACCAAAGAGCACCTTGTAACTTTTCTATTATTCATGGAGGGTGAGGGATTGGGAATTTAAGCAACATGAATTTACACAGTATCTAATAAGCAGAACATTGTGTCAGGTACTGTAGGAAAAAGAGGAATATATACATAAGAGGCAGACCACAAATGACATAGTGAAGTCATGCTCACCAAACTCTATGTATAGACTATAATGACACAGCATGTCAGTTGTGTGTTCTGTTTCTTGATCCAGTAAGTTACCTTCAGACTCTCTTGATATTTGAATATCTGAAGGAAGTACAGCACATGTAAGAAAGGCTTCTGCATAGAATAAAATAAATATGTTAAGTATATTTTTCAATTTTAAAATGTATTTGAATTTTCAATATCTATCTTTCACCATTCTTAATCGTGGCTTCCATTCAATCTGTTGATTCAGACAACACCATTAACAAATTTTTAAAATCACCAGAGGTCTTGAGTCTGAGAGTAACATTAAACATTTTGATATTACATTATAATATTAACATTAAAACCCACCCACAATATTCTTATTAAAGATTTAAAAAGTATAGATTTCTTTCTTGCTCCTCAAAACTCATTTGCAAGTCAGCATTTGGAAAGGTTAAAATATGACTCAATAATTTGAATTTAGGGAGAATCTAGCACTTCTTGTTCTTTCTATGACAGTCTATTACAAATTCCACCAATTTATATTTTAAGGCCCCAGCTTCCCATGCCTGCCAGCCATGTCACAGCCTTGAGGAATTATAGCCATTTAATCAGGGTTGAACATTTCCATGCCAACCTTCAAGCAGCGATGTTGTGTCCATGCTTTTGCTAGTGATGGATGATCCCACTTACTGCACTACATCCTGCGTGACAGTACTTTAGAAGTTCCAAAAACCTTCACATTTCTCAACATATCACATTTTAGCAACACAATGACCTTCCCATATTTTTTCAGCTGTTCATAACCAGTAGCTCATTATTTTCCCAAAATGCAGAGGAAGGAGATAAACAGATATTCATATCTGTAGCATATCCTGGGCCAAAGAAATGGACTGCAAAAGATCCTGTAAGGAAGTATCTGGGAGAGGGTTGGATGTCTAAGTCTCCAAAGCTATGAAGAGTCACTTTTTCCAAACAACTCATTCTGTCTTTAGTGTATCACTTAAGAAGCATGACTGCTTCCTGCTGCTTTCTACTTTGAAACTGTGGATCTTCATTACATGTCTCTTCATTACAGACATGTAGGGAAATACCAGCCTTTTTCAGAAGTAAATCATACTTTTCATTTGAACTGTAATCAAACATGCATTGGTTTGGTTTGGTTTGGTTTGGTTTGGTTTGGTTTGGTTTGGTTTGGTTTGGGTTGGGTTGGGTTGGTTTGGTTGGTTTGGTTTGGTTTGTTTTGTTATGGTTTGTTTTGTGTGTTTTTTCATTTTGCAAAAGGCCTTTGATCATATAGTACCATACATTTAATTCTGCCATATAGTGCCAATGTGGTTTTAATATTTTACGATATCCCAATTCACTTATTAGCTTTCTAACATACAAGAGAAGCACATGCAGGTGTATCCATCGAAATGAACAATAATCAGATTCACAAGGCAGACGGTATGCATCATTCACTATTCGACACACTGAGGAGACATGCAGCATTAGTGTCTCCATATTGTACAAGTGTTGACTATAGATGTTGGACCTGAGCTGGTCCATGTAAGATTCACACAATGGTGACACTCAGCCTGGTGCTAGAGCTCTCTCCTTATCTCTGTCCACAACTCAGCAGAGCCTATAAGTAGAAAGTTTCCTAAACTGGCAACAATATTCTTTCTTGTCCTACAGCCCAACTCAGACAAATGGTCTTTCATGTTTTTTTTTTTTTGTTGTTGTTGTTGTTGGTTTTGTTTTGTGTTGTTTTATTTTTTGTTTTGCTTTGTTTTGGGGGCTGTAGGAAGAGTGTTCTATGAACAACATCATGCCCCTAGACTAATAACATCACATGAAAGAAGCAAAATCAGAGCAAGTGAACTAAAACTTCCTACCATAGCCCCTTTATGGATAACAACTGACTTTTCCTCTTGTTATTTCTATTAAGGAGACAAGACATAATGTTGATCTGGTCTGGCATGAAGACGTCATCACCCTTAGTAATTCCAGTTGACTGAAGTTCGTTACAGGAAAGAATATGTTATAACAAACCAGGAGTCCATGATTCTGAATATCTAGCATCTCTGCACATACCTTGGAAATAAAAGTATCTCTGGGAAATGAGAAAAGGATGGAGCTCTTACAATCATCCTTGAGTGACTCTTTTGTTTTCTACTGTTTTTTCAGCATGTCTTCTGGTGTCTACTAAACTTTTAATTAAGCTTAAATATACAGAAAGAGAATAGCCATTGTTAAGATTCAAAGCCAAACCAAAATTCTCAATTAAGTCATTGAAAACATTTTCAAAAGATGTTATTTTATATCCAAGATCCTGGCCTTAAGACTGAAATGGATATATGAATGACCTGAGAAGTTTATTTCAAATGTGGGCACTGTGTTTCCCCCAAACAGATTTGGATTAGCTTCAAACGTCAGGCCGGAACCACAGATCTGCATTATTAGGTAAGCATGGCCACTACCACTGAAGCAGGGGGATTTGGACCATAATATGAGTAGCACTCACTATTATTAACTTAGATAATAATTTTCCCTTTCCAGGAGCTTCAATAAGACGTGATAACAATTGTAGCAGTTGTCCCTTTCGTGTTTCCCAGTTCTCTGATCCTCTTACATTAACAAGTCATTGGGGCATGAATTTGGGGACACATCATAACCCTATGATTCACTGAAAAAGATGTCATTCTCAGCTCAGTGTGGCATTTTCTCTGTTTAGTTGATTCATTTCATTATTTATGCATGCATTTTCCCCTCTATCCCCCATGCCACAGAATCATGCATTATTTATAAAGCTGAATTTTTGTCTTTTACTTATTGAAATTGTCCTCTTGAGCAAGCCCATTCACAGGTCTAGGTGTCTATCTATTACAGTGATTCATGACGGTGATGAACATAACAGTCACGACCATTAGCTAAGCAACACAGCACCTACTGTTTGCTGAGTGCTTTTCCACTTTATTTAGTTCTCATAACATTTTAGTTCGAGCATCAACAGAGGCAGGAGGAGGATTGTGGGCAGACCTTACTACAAGAGGTCACTCAATGTGCTAAGAAAAAAAGTAAATGGCCACTGAGCACACATCCAATCAAACCAAGCCTGCTAATACTACTGGGTGTTAAGACATAGTCTCTGGACATTAATCATCCCTGTATATGAATGAGGTGCTTGTGTGGAAAATTAGTTAATTTATAAACACACAGACTTCTCCCCCTGAAACACCACCTTCAGTTCTTATTAAATACAAGGGTGGTTATCTTCCTTTCTTTTTTCTTTTTTTTTTTCTGTGTGTCTTACTTTTTTTTTTGTTAAATCCAAGTAGATGTAGGCTTCCTGCCTGTCTAAGAAGAGTGATCATTTTGCTCTCTAAAAACTTAACTCCCAGGCTTAATTATTATGCAAGTGTGCCAGTGTATTAAGCTTATAGGCCAAAAGTAATTTAAAATCTATGCTGCATTGACTTTCAAATCATTTCATTTCTAACCTAGATGCTTGCTTTTTTTTATGCATTTATCATTTTTACATAATCAACCAGATTTTCCCAAGATTATGGTCCTTAAAATCTCTTATCGTTCTAGGCCACTATCAATGGCTGTAAGTAATATGTTCCTTTCCTGTTAAGAGAAACTCATTCCTCTGTTTCTCCCTTCAACCTAGCCTGTGCCTCCTATATGTATTAAGTACTATAAAACTTGTCAACAATGTCATTTGTTCTTAATTATCAATCTATAGTGATGCTCTTGGAAAAGTAGCCACAGGTTCCCAGCTACATCAAGAATGCTGAGACACTGGTCACTGACTTTCTTTGAGAGCAGAGCAGAGGAGAGATATTTGTTCCCTGACTATGACAGATTCTTAGAAAAATTAACACATGTAAGCATACTATTGTCCTAGAACCCATGGCAAGAAGGGGTGGGAAGACAGGGAGGGCACAGAGATTGAGACTCCCCTGGAGTCTGATCATGGAATGTGCTGAGACTT
This sequence comes from Mastomys coucha, assembly GCF_008632895.1. Taxonomy (NCBI): domain Eukaryota; kingdom Metazoa; phylum Chordata; class Mammalia; order Rodentia; family Muridae; genus Mastomys; species Mastomys coucha. Next base: position 110,188,162 of record NW_022196912.1, on the reverse strand, counting down.
GGAATACCACTGCAAGTGACACCAGATTACTGTTGTTATCTCCCTTTATCGGTGGGCCTACTTTTCAAAGTGGACATCGGTTAGCATAAATTCACAGTTTGAAAGATCTAGAAAATAAGCATGTAGTTCTTGGACCTAAACGAGACATCTATACCTCTCCTCCAAAGCTTATGGAACATTACAGAAGAGGAAGAAGGCAAAACACTTAGAAGCAGAAGTTGAAGCTGAGTTTTGCAACATTATCTCCTGTAGAAAATGCAACCATTGAGATCATGAGTTTACTTCTGCTATGGTTAAAATCAGCACATAATTAAATTACTGTTCTATTGAGAATAGGGAAGAGGCTCATGAAACTTGCTCTCCACCAAAGCATGGTTAATGGGAGCTGAGGAAAGGGAAAAATGCACTGGCAAGTTGTCTAGATTATGGTGTATAACATCCTATTCATCTTTATCCTAATTAAACTCAGTGGGGAAAGAAAGAGACAAGCAAGGAAGAAAGAAAGAAAGAAAGAAAAAAGAGAGAGAGAGAGAGAGAGGGAGAGAGGGAGGGAAGGAGGGAGGGAAGAAGGAAGGAAGGAAGGGATGAAGAGACTGGGAGAAAGATAGATAAGAGAAAGAGAGGGATACTTAAAGGTAGAAGGCCACTGACTAGAAAAAAATGGTTTTTGAGCAGTAGGGATACAAAAGTGTGACTAGAAAAAAATGGTTTTTGAGCAGTAGGGATACAAAAGTGTGAGAGATTAAAACTCAAGATACATATGTGAGAAACTGAAAAATAAAATAATATTAAAGAAAAGAATATAAGTAGATGCTTCGCTATGGAAAATAGAACCTCAATTCCTGAACAGCAATATCTGTTAAGGAGCAACTACAGTTTCCTCCATAACAGAACCTGGGTTTATGAGCCTCATCCCTATTCTCAATAGGACAGTAATTTAAACGATTTTATGTTGAAACCAGCAATTCAGTTTCTAAGGAATTTAAACATGTCTGATTAGATATTTTATAATAAAGAACTCTAATAATCTTAAAGGATTCAAGCTCTCTGTCTCTATTTTGTGTGTCTGTCTCTTTCTGTCTCTGTCTCTGTCTCTCTCTTGGTCTCTCTCACACACACATGCACATTCTCACACACTTTACTCATTTGATTAACTACACAATTGTCTTTTATTGGCTGTTATAAGCAGTGACACCTGGAGAGATGTCATGTTGGTTCACCTCATATTTATTTTAACTCTCTATATAGTTTATATTGTTAAAAAAGGTTTATAGTTTTAAATATTTGTATTTCAAATTAGTATACAAAACAATGGGTTTACTCTTGGCACCTTCTCACATCCATGTTGTTGTACTATTTTTTTCATTCCTTTCCTTCCCACATTGTCCTCACTGTACTCCAACTAGTTCCCTCTCTTCCCACAGTTAGGAGTTAGTCTTCATTCTGCTTTCATTTACATGTCCTCTGTTGTGCTTTACATTTCCTATCTTCATTAAGGTTATTGCCTTCTTTCTCATGGTCCATTTTCACACACACACACACACACACACACACACACACACACACACACACACGTGTACTCACTAACACAAACTGCAGGACCAGAGAGCTCTGTTGGTAGGTGTAGGATCCATCCCCTCCCTGCCCCAGGCCCTATATCCCACTTTTTCCCCACCAGAGGAGGTTATGTAACCTGGTAGCCAGATTAAACTTCCGTTCTCCTTATGAGGTCATGTCCAGCAGCGCCTGGTATTCCTTCTCATGCTCATGAGATATACCCAGCATCCTGGCCCTAATCAATGGTGTACACTCACCTGAAAAGCCCAAATCTGCCACCCAAAGGTTTAAATAGTCTTTGTCCCTCCCCCTGACTAAAGGGACTGTCTCACTGAAGCTGCCTCCTGAGGGTCTGTTCTCACCATGCTCACCCACTCTCTCTTCTGCTCCCATTCAGCCATTCCTTCTCAGGATCCACTCATGATCTTAGGCCAATCATGCAGCACCAGATGGAGGGGAAGAGCCTGAACCCAGCTCATGCAACTACATGAGGTATAGAGACAGCCAGGACATGCAGGAAGAATGTCCCCGCAGCTCAGGGGACATTGATTGACCCTGACCATCTTGCCTCCCCATGATGAGCACCGGCAACCTGATTTTGTTTGTTTGTTTGTTCTGTTTTCTTTCTTTTTCTCTTCAGCCCCTTGCTGTCTTGTTCAGTTTGCCATCTCAGGATCAACTGGTTTGATGATGGGATGATCATGCTTTACAGGCAGGGAGAGGGAGCCTGAGCAGCAACACCCCATACACACAAATTTAAAATGAACATTCTACATAGGAGAAAAAAATGTGTTTGTTTTCTTTTGTTTTGCTGAGTCTGGCTTATTTCAACTAGCATAATGTTTTCAAGTTTCATCTATTTTTGTACCAATATGACTTTTTTTTATAATTTCATAATATTTATATATAATTTCACTATATAATACACTATAGTATAATATAATATAGTTTAATATAATATATATACAATGTACTCACTGATTTCTCTTAAGGGACACATAGGATAGTTTTATTTCCTAACTATTGTGAATAATGCAGCTGTACACAGGCATCACAGAAACATGGAGACTCAGAATGCATCGTGTATAACCTCACTTGTGGTGTGATTGCGTCACAGAGGGTTCTGTTTCCAGGTTTTGAGGAGATGCAGTAGAATTTCTGTAGAAGCTGTTACAGGCTTACATGTTCTCCACCAGTTCTTTGTCCATATCCTCAGCAATACTACTCCCCCACTTTGGTAACCATTCTGATGGAGTTTCAAAGCACTTTGTACTCATATTTACCTAATATCTATGGATGTTGAACTTTTTTCAAACATTTATTGCCAATTGGTATTTCTTCTTTGGAGAACCATCCTGTCCAACCCATTAGTTTGTTTACTGATGGAATGAATGGTTCCTAGTGTTTAGTTTTTGATGTTCTTTATATGTCCTGGATATTAATCACTTGTCTTGTGTGTAGGTATCTCTTCACATAAGTAATTGCTTTTAGCTTTTTTGTTGTTTTTGTTGTTTGGTTTGGTTTGGTTTTTACTTTGCAAAATCTTTATAATTCATATAATTCCATTTGTCAACTCTTAGACTAGTTCCTCTGTTTTTGGAAGCCTGTTCTGGGAAACACTGTATTTCTATATTTCCTCTCTCTGCCCCCCAACCCCCGTCTATCCATGTGTGTGTTGTTTCAATGTCTGAGGGGCTAGTCATTAATAGTTATGCCTCTGTTGAACTAATGGGCACATCAGCTCTGACAGGTTGGTAATATGGCATGTAGGTTTCAGCACTCACTCACTGGGAAGTGTCTCATACTTTGAAGAGTGACTTTTGTTTAATGGCTTATGTCTTCTGAAATCAGACATGTTCACCCATGCAGTGTATTTTAGGCACTGCTCAATTGCTCTGAAAAGGCAACTTGGAAAATGTGATTCTTATAAAAGAAAGCATTTGGCAGGGGGAGCTTGCTTACCATTTCAGAGACATAGTCCATTATCATCATAGAGGGGAATATGGTGGCAGGCATGGTTCTGAAGCAGAAACTAAGAGCTCTGCATACTGATCCAAAGACAGTATGCTGGGGACTGGGGGGAGGGGGGAAGGGCGGAGGCAAAGGCAGAGGCAGAGGAAGAGACAAAATTGGGACTGGCATGGGTTTTTGAAACATAAAGGCCCACTCTCAGTACCATACTTTCTTCAACAAGGCCACACTTCCTAACTCTTCCCAATACTTCCACTCTCTGATCGTCAAGTTCTCAAATATATAAGCCTATGAGGGTCATTTTTAATCAAACCACAATACACAGCTAAGTCTTTCCAAACTCTTGCTTTCAGTTATATTTTGAAAGTAGCTTAAGAACCATTGGCTTCCATAAGGCATGTTCATACATCTTTAGTTTTGATGAACTTACACCAATAGCCTACCATCCTCCTCCTCATAACCCTGTTTGATGCTTTAACTGCCATGTTCCCTTCTTTTCATAACATAGCTATGTTACTATCTTCCTGCCCCTTTGACTACATTTCTTTTTTTTTTATAAGCATCAAAGAAAAAATTTAAAAAATTAATTTGGATGTGAAGTTGGATATACATAAATAGTCTTTTCCTTTATCTACAAAGGTTACATTTCAAGAGTCTCATAAATGTCCAAAAGTGTCATACTGAACCCTCCAGATGTAATTTTTTTTTCCTATACAAACATAACTATGATAAAGTTTACCTGCATAGATTGGGTAAGGCAGGAGATTAACAGCAACACTGAATAATAAAACTTACAACAATGCACAATAACAAAGAGCTCTTAAAAGCTATCAACTGTGTGGTTTTGGAAATTTCTTTTTAATATTTTCATTGGATTTGACCATGGATTTATAAAGTTGCAGGAAAACAAAACCATTCATTAATGTGGACTACCTTGATAGAGGTGGGAGGGAACAGGGGTTTGTTCTTGTTGTTGTTTTTTTTGTTTTTATTTTTTTGTTTTGTTTTTTTTTTTTTTTTTTTTTTTTTTTTTTTTTTTTTTTTGGAAGGGAAACTGGGAAAGGAGAAATCATATGACATGTAAATAAAGAAAATATCTAAAAAAAAAGAATCACTGGATCATTTTTAATCATAGAAATATGATACAGCACTCACCATGTTATATTATGTAGGAGAAATGGGGAATTGACTACATTTCTTAAGTGAACTATCAGATACTCAGCTTCCTCCTGCCTCCTTCATAGTCTTCCTTTGGGTTAGCTACCTCTCAAGTCATTTTTTTCTTATTTTGAATAAACATTCTCTTAGAGCTTTTAGGGAAACCTGAATCCCTCTCCTTATTGCAATACACTACAAGTAGTTGAACATACAATCATACAAACAAAACAGGTATACTCAAATTTAAATAAAACAATAAAATTAGGGAATAAATTAAGACATTGGGTCAACATAACAAACAGAGAGACACTGTACATAGCTAATGACAGCTTGGTCTTTTTCTAGTTACTAACTGTATACAGGAAAACAGTAATCTTGGTATTTGATGAGGAATCTAGAGAGTTCAAGAATCCTGAAAACATTTACACTATAAAAACAAAGATAGTGAGATTAACAAGGAAAGTGTTGGGAAAGAGAGCAAAGAGGCAAAATAGTATGACCAGTCAGCAAGTATATTTTAGAGAGAAAAGAAAGTTACAGGGATTTTTGTCCTTGGGGACATGAAGGAAGATTCACCTACAGAAAAGAGTTTTTTTATTTTGGAGTATTTTCAGCATATAATTTTTCTAGTGATCCATTCATACCAAGGAGAATAGTGTAAATTGAATTGACATGCAAAAGAAATAAAAATGGGCATCAAGGGCTTGGAACTAGAGAAGTTTGGTACAGAGGGACATTTATTTCCTCCTACTCATAGACAATTGAAAAAAGGCCCAGAAATGTGGGTAGTGCCTGGAGTTTGTGCATGGACCATGAGTGGACTCAGCTCTTGGTATTGGCTGTGCCTCATCTGGAAGCTAAGCCAAAGTTTTCTTGGCATCATTTCTAGGATTAATACTATGGAGAGGGAAGGAGAGGTACACAGAGAGACTCCATTGACAGGAAAGTAAAGTAGGCCATCAATCCCTTGTGTCTGAGGAGCAAACACTGCCCTTTGTGTGGGGTAATTAAGAGCCGATGCAACTCATTCTCCCCACTGCACATACACCCCTGAAAGCCCATAGGAGAAGCATGGCAGTTGCTTTCATTAGTTTCAATAGCTGAAGAGTAACAATTGTTAATCATCTCTTGCTCTATTTCCCCCACAAAGGACTGAAAGGAAAACATGTGCTGGGAATGGCTTGATTTGACATTGTTGGCAGGGGAGAGCTTGAAAGGAGAAAGTAAAAGCAAAGAACAGACAAGTCCAGAAAGAATCTATAGTCAAGCAAAATGGAAAGTGGTTCAAAGGAACTAATCTTGTTCTTACCAACATCCTTGCCAGCACCCTGTCCAATGAAGCTGAGGCACACAGAGGAGCCCTGTGTAACCAAGAATACTGAATATCCTGAGTATTACCTCTAAGTCCAAAGACTTAAGAATAAGGAGATGAATGTTTCAGAAACTAAAAATAAAGGAGAAAAAAAAAAGAAAGAAAGCTATGACATCATCCCTTCTATACTCTTCCCACAAACTCTGGCAACAGAGTTCTAAGTGGTCACCCTGGCTTATACATATACTCCTTAGTGATAAAAGTGAATCTCCTGTGGTCATGATTGAACCTTCAAGCATAAAATCTTATGCCAATGGGAGCATAAAATAATGGAATTTTATACACTTGGAATTTTATGACTTATGGGCAGTCACTTCTAGGGACAGGCAGTGGTGAGGCAGATAGGTTTTCACTCACTCCATGTATATTGAGCACAGGAGTTTAGTTTCTAAACTCTCTGCCCCTGTTCCACAATACAGTGGGTCCCTGGGCAAATGACTAATTGACTACATAAAGAAATGAAATTGTTTTATAAATTGATGAGAGCTACTACTTTGTCCCCAAAGGAATCATCCTAAGGTTTGTTTCAGTCTGTCTAGAATAATCTATCGTTTTTTGAAGTAAAATGTCAAAGAAGCATCTGTAAAAATATGGGCCCAGGAAAATGAGCTGTGTATTGACACTTCCTTAAGTCCAATAAAGGTTTTGTTTTGTTTTGTTGTGAAAAGAAAGGTTTTAAATAAAGATAAAGATTTGAACACTAAATTATGATACAGATCAGTAGAAAATATTTTATGTTGTTTGTTAGATTAATTTGCTTAATATGATTATCTCCAGTTGTAAACACTTTTCAACAAAGACCAACCCCCTTTTTTTTTTAATTCAATAGTCTCCATGTTTTGTGATTTCAACAAGCCCTTTTATTGGGTGACTTCGAATTATTTCAATATAATGCTAACTGTTTTGTTCCAATGAATTCTGATCAAAGATCATTGTCAGCTCTTTCTCAACACATACTCTGTAAAGTAGAAAGTGGTCTACTGCTTCACATATTGTTAACTTTATTTTATCACGTTGTTTAGAGAGATGTCACAGACTTCACATGAGGTAGTATTTAAAGTTGATCAAGTTTTGAACTCATACAATGTGGGCTTAATGGTTAGACATATAAACAACCACCACATAAGCTCACTGAAAGGAATTAATGTTGAAAAATGTTCTAAATCTTTAATTTTTGAGATAACCACAAAAGTTAAATAAGTAGTATGATAAAAATATTAAGTATATTTCTATTCACATGAGCTTAAGATGTTTTAGTTTTATTTTGAGTGACAGAAGGGATAGAATAGACAACTGACTGATACACATTTATATTCTTCCTGCATGCAATAGATCACCAAGTATAAAGAATCCTATGTGAGACATTCTTGATTTAGATATCATTAACTATTTTAACCTCCTCTTCCGTGGGATACCCTGGGACATCACATTTGGGGATGAATGTTCCAAAGTTGGTAACTCTGCTTAATGCCCCGCAGTGGGTCTTCATTGTTCTCCCCTCTGTTGCAGGAGGAAGCCTCTAAGAAGACCGAGCAAGACATTCATCTATTTTCCTAACCAGAGGCCAAAATAACTGTATGGTGTTGATTAATAAATTTAAATTTGGGAGTTATGAGCTTAAAACTAATAGGAGAACTGAGTTCACTAATTTCATATCAACGTTTGTGAGGAAGAATATGTGCGGGTGTGAGCAGAAAAGAAAATTCTGAGCACCATAGGTTATCATGCCAACCTTCCATCTCTTTCCTCACTCAAAACAAAAATAAAATAATTTAAGCTCAGCTGCCAGGAAAGACACTTAATATATGTTATCATGCTATTTATTTAAATTTTGTAGTTACCTCATGAATTTAAAATTTGAATATTTAAAATTTTTGTAAGGCTAATACCTTTCACAAAGCTCAGGTGGTGGTAGTTTATATATTTAAGCATTGGTCCCATACCCTCTGAGTTTAAAACTTTTAAATCAGTTTTTTTATCACCTTTAAATGCCACCTCCTGTGCATTGTATCATATTGAAGGAGCAACAAATAAGGAAGAAATTGGATATTATGTGTAGGACTATTTTCAAATCAAATATACCATTTGATGGTAGTAATATATAAAAATAATTTTTTCAGTGGTTTTATTGGCAAAAAGACTTTATTTGTTCTCAAGACATATACTTTATCTTCTGGAGCAGTGTGAAGTACATAGAGGAAAGCAGATAGAATTTCCAAAACTATATTCCAACACCCAGGCTCCTGCACCATCTTTCTTCTGCTATAAAGTGGTACATTTGTGGATGTTATCAATCAATGTTATCACATCATCCAAAATCTATTACACAATATATATGTACACAAATGTGTATATATATATATATATTACACACACACACACACACACACACACACACACACACACACACACATATATATACTCTAAGTGGGACACAGAGACAGACAGAGATTTTGACACAAAATTGGAGCTGAATCAAGGCTCATAAGTGGCATCAGGAAAGTATGGATAAGGGACTGCTCGAAGCCAGACTGTGATGAGTCCCTTTGGGTTTCACAATAAGATCTACTAAGGGCAAGGGTGGCTGACACAAGGCTTGGGGGACATGACATATTTCAGAGCTGCAATGTGCCTTTGAGACAGGGAAGCAAAAGGGCACTAG
>NW_022196912.1:110122082-110179432 GCF_008632895.1 Mastomys coucha | reverse complement strand
CAGAGACAGAGACAGAGACAGAGACAGAGGAGAGAGACAGAAGATAGAAAGACAGAAACAGGGAGAGATAAATAAAGGTACCAAACCTCCATTCAAGTGTTATACAAGATAGTTTTACTATCTTAAAATACTTATAAACAATTTTAAATTTACAACTTTCTATCACTCCTGAAATCCTCTTTCTCCATGAGAATCTAGAAGAGTCATGAATCTGAATTAGAGGTAGCACCATGGCATTAATTTCTAATGATCTATTCTTAGAGAAGAAATATTCCTGTTATGAAATATTTAAGATAAAAGTAAATCTATCACCAATCCCTTGCACTTGATGGTCACAATTTAAGTATGGGCTGATGGAATACTCTGAAATCTTGAGATCATGTCTAAAATTTACATACCAGTATAGCTTGATTTGATTTGAACACTAAATGTAGCAGTGGTACACAGATGTTATTTTTATGATAATACATTTCTCTTCTTCAGACACAATTTTTATCTCTTATAGAAAAAATATTTTAATGTCTATGTTATTGTTATTGGCAGGAGCAATTACATGCAATGAATTTGATATCCAAGCCAAACACAAACACTCCTGCCATTCCCATTGTCTTCTTATGATTATTACATAAGAATGTTCTTCTGGTTTGCCCCTGGGTGTTTCCACAGGCAAACATCATGTGATCATGTGCTGGGTACCATGTCTCTTACTGTGCCAAGCACTGTTAATGTTTGAATTAAAAATGTTTGTCCAACATTTCCAAAGTCTTATTCCGAGTGTACAGGGAATCGTTAGCTTCAGCTGCTAACTTGACACAATCCAGAATCACCTAGGAGGAGGGAAACTTAATTGAGAAATGATCTCAATTAGACTGGCCTATGCTCATATGTTTGCAGAATTTTTGTAATTCACAGTTAATGAGGTGGGTCAGCCTAAAGTAGGTGGTACCCTCCATATTGAACCTGCTAGTATAAATTGAAAGGCAATAGGAACATGGCAGTAAGTAACGCTATTACTTTTCATGGTTGTTTTTACCAGCAAGTTCCTAACTTCAACTCCTGCCTGCTTCTCTTAATGATGCTTTTTGGTATGATATTTACAACAATAACATAAACATACTAAACCTAAAAGTTGTACCAAAAAAATGAGGTATTGTTGTCAGAGATATTACCATGCTGATTTGAGGGGGGAATTATGGAAGCATTTAGAACTTTTGAGTTTGAAAATACAGATTGGAAGCTTTGCAAGGCTACTGGAACTCTTGATGTAATATTTCCAATTAAGATTCTGTTGACCTAAAACCTTATGTTTTATACTGGAGCAAGATTGGTTCACTGGGGTTCACTGTTATTAAGAGATCAGCAACAGAAACATTAAGTTTTCTGGAAAATATGTCCTCAAGGTTGGGACCCATGAGCTGTTGATCAGAAGTAAAAAAGGATACATCTTCAACTGACATCTGAACTCAGAAATGTATGAGTACCATAGATGGTACTCCTGTGATGACATGCAAGTTGTAGAACTGAAGGAATCAGAGAAAAGCAAGGACATAAAATGTATGGAGGAGAGCTGGCAAGAGCCTACTAAACAAGCTATAAATTGAGAATGGACAAAAAGTGGAGCTGTTCAAGTCTTTTGAAGAATAAAAGTTCATGACTGAGTCACAGACATCAGAATTTAAGTTATAAATGGTACACCAATACTGCTGGACTATGAATTTGCTTTAATATCATTGTTTTTAAGCCCTGATTGTTCCCTAAAGAGATAAGAGAGTATATACTTTATTTACTTTTATTGTTTTTTTTTTGCAAGAGCTCAAAATTAAGAAACCTTAAGCTTTTAAAGATACGTTGAATTTTTTATATATTGGAGTTATCAAAGACTAACATTTAAGTTTGTACCATATTTGATATTATGACATAAATGTGTGATCTTAGGGCTAAGGGATGGAAGAGTATAGATGGAATAAAATAATGTTAGTGGGTCAAAGTTGACAAGGAGTGGATAAATTGGTTTGCAAACCTGATACAACTCAGATTTACCTGTGAACAGGAACCTCAAAGAAGAAATCCTAGATCAGATTGACCTGTGGCTTCATGTGTGAGTCAATGTTTTAATAGCCAATCAATGTAGGAGAGCTCAGCCACTGTGAGTGGTACTATCCATAGGTAAGTGGCCCTGTGATGTATACTGCATTGTATCTCTGGCTAGAGGGAACAACCCAGTGAGTACCCTTTCAAGTTTTTACATTAGATCTTGCCTCCAGGTAACTGCCTTGACTTTCCAATCTTTTTCTTTTTTCTTCTTTTTCTTTTCTTCTTTATTCCTTTGTTTTCTTTAATCTTGTTTTTTACACTCCAGATTTTATACCCCTCCAGGTCCATCCTCTGACTGTTCCACATCCAGTACCTCCCCATCCCTCCTCTCCACAAGAATGTCCACCATGACCCCACTAGACCTCTCCACTCCCTGGGTCTCCAATTTCTTGAGGGTTAACTGAATCTTCTCTGACTAAACCCAGACCTGGCAGTCCTCTGTTGTTGATGTGTTGGGGGCCTCATATCAGCTGGTGTATGCTGCCTGGTTGGTGGTCCAGTATCTGATAAATCTCTGGGGTCCAAGTTAATTGAGACTCCTGGTCCTCCTACAGGGTCGCCCTCCTCCTCAGCTTCTTCCAACTTTTCCCTAATTCAATCATAGGGGTCAGCCGCTTCTGTCCATTGGTTGGGTGTAAATATCTACATCTGACTCTTTGAGCTGCTTGTTGGGTCTTTCAGAGGGCAGTCATGATAGGTCCCTTTTTGTGAGTGTTCCATAGCTTAAGTAATAGTGTCAGGCCTTGTTGTCTCCCATTGAACTGGATCCCACTTTGGGCCTGTCACTGGACCTCTTTTTCCTTAGGCTCTTCTTCATTTTTGTCCCTGCAGTTCTTTCAGACAGGAATAATTATTGGTCATAATTTTTTCTGTGGGTTGGTAACCCCAACCCTCTCTTATGCCCTGTCTTTCTGTTGGAGGTGGGATCTACAAGTTCCCTCATCTCACTGTAGGACACTTAATCTAAGGTCCCTCCTTTTGAGTCCTAAGTTTATCTCACCTTCGAGGTCTCCAGTACATTCTGGAGGGTCCCCCCGCCTGCTGAGGTTGCCTGTTTCCATTCTTTCTGCTGGCCCTCAGGTCTTCAGTCCTTTCCCTCCACCCAACACCAGTCATGTTCCCCTCCTCCCTGCCCTGTCTCCTTTCCCTTTCCCACCCAGGTCCCTCCCTCTTTTCCACCTCCTGTGATTGCTTTCTTCTCCCCCCCCAACCCCAAGGGGAAATGAGTTGTTCTCACTTGGGCCCTTCTCCTTGTTAACCTTCTTGAGTTCTGCAGACTGTATCCTGGGTATTCTGTGATTTTTTTTTTGTCCAACCTTAATAATGAACTATACTGTGTAAACTGAAAATAAATCCTTTCCTCTACAAGTTTTGTTTATCATAGCAGCAAAAAGTAAATTAGCATAGTGATATTTTGGTAATACTACTAAATTTACTGACTGTTCCCAGAGATATGCCAACAAATATCTATCCTCCTGAGATAGAAAGGGCAATGGAAGACTGAAGGAGCAACTCCATCTAAGTCCTACTATGTTTGTGAGCTTATATGCAGGAACATGGCTGAATGATCACTTACAGGGCATGGCTAAGTGTTTACTTACTGAGCATACCCGAGGGCTACTTCCTGGGACATTGGTGTGGGGTTACTCCGAGAATCGTAGCTCTGGAGTTAAATATAAGAGCATGAGAAACTGACTCTCAACTAAATCACTGGAGAAATGTGTGTCTTGTCACTGAGGAGGGAGGAGAGAGGATCTAGGTGCACATTGAGTATTCTGAGCTATGTGGACCCTTTGAGCCCTTTTAGTTCTCCTTGCCTTCCAATGGCAATGTTGATTAGCCCTGGGCTTTTGAGGTGTCCTTGATGGTAATCAAGGCTACTCTGATTTCAAGATGGCTAAAATCATGTAATGCTAATGTTATTTAGAGGACAACATTTCGTAACACTGTTCTGGTTCAAATGAATGAAATCTGTGATGCATAAGTTGTCTGTTTAACAAGTTTTGTGATTAATCTTTCATTTTTTTCACCCTGGCTATAATAATAATAAACTGTTTGAAGCCTTTTAGATAATTTCAAGTTCCCAAAATGTCTGTGTCCTATTCGTTAAAATGCTATTAGAAGGAGCACTTGATTTCAAGTCCTGTGCCTTGAATAAAGGGAAAAGTTTGGGTGTATGACGTAACTTTTCTAAAAGATTTCTTGCATCACCTCCAGGCCTTCAGAGTTGTCATAAGCAGATGGTCTCCAAACTGAATGCCTTCCTGTGGCTTTCCCCACATCTGCTCTGTGCAACCTGTTTCCGTAAATGCAAGCCTGTCTCTGGCTGTAAACTTCTGTTGTTAATTATTGAAGCAACTATTAAAAATTATCATTGATCTCTTGGACTCACTTTTCATAAGGAAACCATTGGCCAGGTTCCTTCATGCTGAGTTCACTCACTTTTTAACAGAGATTAATGGTGTGCATGCTATACCAGCTCATCAGCTCATTTGCAGTCTATTTCTTGAACCAATATCAATCATTAAAATGTGGTATGTTCTTGTGGGACTTATACTAACCCAAAGGATAGTTGAGCTTCTATATTCCCAGAATTAGGTATCCAGTATCTCCTGTCTTAACAGGATCAGAGACATAGGAATTATCTGTGATAAACAGCAGTGACTATTCATGCAGGCAATTATGGGATAACAATGTTTGAAATGATACTAAATATTCACAAACGTTTTCCAATAACTACTTACTGGCCTGTCAACTTAAGCAATAGTTACAGTTAACTGGAAAGATGCTTGTATTCAAACCCGTATTTAAAAATTTGGCTGCCTTCCCCTCCCCCCATATACTTAAACAAATGTTTATAACTTTTATTCCTGAAACATCCCCTTTGTTCTGAGTCCTTTTTATTGATGCATCAATATTTACTAATAAGCAGGAGATAGCAATTCCACCTTTATATCTCAAATAGGTAGAAGTTACTCACCTTGAAAACATGGACCCAGAATGCCAATTTATTCACAGCGTATATCATGCATGTGAGTTATTAGAACAGGAATTTTCAGCAGCTTTCTTTGAATAATTTGAGCCATGCATTCTTGCAAATGGAAAAGAGAACATATGGGCTATTGTTCTGTGTTACTAATGTAAATGCACTGGTTCCCATGAGATCCACAGTAACAATTATTTGAGGTTATAGTGGTGAAAAGAGTTATAGTGTGTTCCATAACAATATGTTATGAGCGTATTTCAAGGAACTTACATTTTTTAACTTTCTGTGTCCATTGAAACTGTGACATTTAATGGGATAGTGTCCAAGCTTTTGCAGTGATATTCTAATTAACTCATGTTTCCCCGGGGATTCTATTATTACAGATAGAAGTTGTATTTCATGTACTAATACGAAACTCTATAACCACAGGTTGAGAAATCTAAGCTTCACATCAACAATTTAGTTCAGTATTCACAGATCATTAATGGGATAAGGCAGGTGTCGAAAGGCCCTTGAATTCCTTTGCTGGTTAGCTACCAACATTTCTAATGCAAAGTATTTATTTTCTAATCCCTTGGAGAAATAAAAAAATAATTGGAAAAAATAGAATTTTAGAGCTAAGAAGAGTCCTTGGAAATAACAAACATAAATATAAACTTTTCTCGAAGAAACTGTCTTATTTAATGGAATTTGGAGAGATTCAGTGATATAGTATACCATATTCTGTCTAAAGAAGTGGAGTATTTTCTTGTGTCCTCTGAATAAGCGGCTGTTTGATAAGTGAGGTAAACCTCTCACAGACATGTGATTAACTCCTAGGATCACACCACTGAGATACTGAAATCAAGAAGGCTAGATCTCAGAAGCCATGTCATGGAACTCAGTGTTGTTTTGAATGCACCAAAAATCTACAATACAGGTTTATCCACAGCAACTAAACTGACTCTTGCAAAATCTACAGCTGTATGTTCATTTGAAGTTTACTAGCTTAGTATCTTTAGGATGAATCCAATTATTTGGATAAGGTATCTTTCTTCAGATTAAATTTAAATCTTACAAGCTGAATTCCAGGACTAAGAACAGCTTTATTTCTGTTATCAAGTTTTAATTAAGTAAACTTCCTCTTTTCTAAAACAACACAATATTCTTGATTTCACTTATTTAAAATATTTACTTATATATTTGAAATCCTCAGGTCCACAGACCTCAGAAATGTCTCCTGCACACCTGTTGATCATTCTCCAGGTATTTCTTAGTTGACTACTACAGTGTCTACTGGAAATTATATAATTATTATTATAATTATAGCTTGGAAAATCAGTAAGTACAGTTAAGTAAAAATTGTTGATCTCTCTCTTGTACATAACAAACTGAACTAAATCAGGTGGTCTAAAGTATTATCTTAAGTGAGTTTTCTATGTCTCTTCTGTTATCATCTATGTCAAGACTTCATAAACTAGTTTTACTTGTTGAGTCCTTTCAATCAAGTAGAAGTTTATACATCTCTCATTGCATAAAAATACAAAATAAGTTTATAAATCAAACATATGGCAGTATTAAATATATCATGTTTCCTTTGTTTTTGGGGAGGATGGGGGCTTGAGAGATGGATTCTTGGTTAAGAGAGTTCACTGCTCTTCCAAGGATCTAAATTTGGTTTCAGTCACATCCATCAGGATGCTCACAGTTGCTTCCAAATCTAGCTCCCTGAAATTCAACATTCGTGCCCCTAAGAGAACTGCTTTCAGGTGCACTTATACAGGCACACACATACACATATTTCAAACTAAATAAATCCAAATAAAAATAATTGTAATTTGAAACTCCTCAGTACACACTTCATGTTATCCTCTATAGGAACAGGTTTGCATATTAAGAATTAGATATTTTTATTTATTTTTATGTAATATTAAATTTTGGCAGAATATGTGATAGTAGAAGTTACATAGAATTTTCAGTGTTTCTTTTAGTCATTAGAAAACAAATAAGCAAGTAGAACTTCTGCAAAAGAATGTCAAAGGCAACCTCTCAATTTCAACAATCTCTTCAAACTTCACATTCTTTAGAACAGACTTTCCTTGACATATTTTAAGAAGCATTCATAGGTAGAGCCCACTATTTGCACAGACTGGGAATAAAGGGCATTTTTTTTTCAGTTTTTTGAGACAGGGTTTCTCTGTGTACCCCTGGTTGTCCTGGACTCACTCTGTAGACCAGACTGGCCTTGAACTCAGAAATCTGCCTGCCTCTGCCACCCAAGGGCTGGGATTAAAGGCGAGTGCCACCACTGCCTGGCAGAAGTGACTTTTAACTGTTAAATTGTAATCAGGTTAAAGTTTTTGATATCATTGGGAAATACGTCTAACTCTGGCAACATGTTGTTTGCTGTAGTTGCCTTTTACATAGACTGCGTAGTATGTCGAAGTAGTATGTTTGCTCTCCTCCTATTTATTTATGCTTAGAATGTTCACTTGCATATACATACATAGACATATCTTCAGATTTTTGTTAAGTGTCCCCTTCTCAGTTAAAACTTTTCCTTATTTTCTTTTGTCAAATTATACATCCACCATACCAGAATTATTTTTCTTTTTCTTTCTGATTCTTTTCCATAACACTAATCATTCATTAGTACATTCAATATTTCACTTATTAAATTGACTTCCTGAGGTGCATTATGCCTATTATAAAACAAATTCTCGATGTCAACATTCTGCAGATTATTCTACAGTGCAAT
Source organism: Mastomys coucha (assembly GCF_008632895.1). Taxonomy (NCBI): domain Eukaryota; kingdom Metazoa; phylum Chordata; class Mammalia; order Rodentia; family Muridae; genus Mastomys; species Mastomys coucha. The sequence continues at coordinate 110,171,615 of NW_022196912.1, read as the reverse complement.
ATTAGAAGAATGGATGAGGCCCAGAGAAAAATAAATCTCTAAGTGAAATGTGTCTCTCTAGACTTGTTTCTGTAATACCCTCAATATTATCGAGATTCATTTACCAAGTAGCAATGTCCAATTACTGAAACTGTAAACATTCCAAACTAAGCATTATCAGAAAAACTGGAGATCCACAGATTTTTATACTCTTGGGTCTCTGTTTCCAAAATTTTCCATCTTTTGTTATGAGTTCTCTTAAACATTTGCCATTAAATAAATGCACTAAAATAGATACACAATGAACAAAGTGTTTTGTTTGCTTAGATCAGAAGTTATTTTAAAAGAATATAGCATTCTCTGGTTTATGTGTAATGTAAGATGAAATTAATATAAATTAAAATATCTAGAATACATACAGTGTCATGACAGCTATAGAAATGTGACCCCAAGACTAGGTTTGCTATTTTATTCAATTATTTCCATGGACTAATCCTGCATTTTGAATAAAGGAACCTTTTCCTAATATAATCTGTGTTTTTCCTTCTCATTTCTTTCCTTATTCAATACTGCTTTCCTGACCTATCCTAATATTGGCTTAGGACAGTGTACCTACTATGTTCTGATGATAGCTATACATTCCTTCTTTTACTACGCATTCATTCAGCAACACAATGGTCTCTTTATTGCAGAAATAAGCAATACTAAGTGACTAGATTCTTTAAATAGATGTGGGAACCGAAAAAATGTGCAGAGAGTGAGAGATTTGGGAATACACAGTTCTAACTGGGATGTCTTCATCACACGCCTCCCTCCAAAGATTGGGGGGATATGAAGGGCCAAGGTATGAGATTTTTAAGAGTCACAGGTGATGGAGGACAGAAAGGAAACTGGATCTTTCAGACATAACAGGACTGATGCACACATGAACTCACTGAAATGTGACAAAATGTCCATTACCTGCATATATCTAAGTCACATGGGATCCTAGTATTAAGAGAGAAAAGTGAACATCATACCCAAGAACAGATCTCTAATTGATGGCCACTTGCAAAAATAAAATCAGTTTTCTCGCATAGAGTCTCACATAATATTATACCCTGTGCCCAACAATAGTGGGCCTATGTAAAATAAATTTAATCGTGTTCTTATACATTTGTATCTCATATTGCTTTGTTTGAGAACTCATTTTTAATCTCATCACTCTGTTGCTTTTATGTGATACATTCCAATTTTGTGTTTTTATAAATTTGTATGTATGTGTGTTTCTTGTGGCTTTTTCTCTACTTACTTACTTGTTTTTATGCTGGTTTGAGTTTTTTGTTTCATAAAGAGAGAGAGAGAGAAGACAAGGAGTAGGAAGAGTAGGGAGGTGGGAAGGATCTGGGAAGAGATGGAAAAAAGCATGATCAAAATGTATGATGTGAATTCTCAGTGAAAGCAAAGAGAAAATAAAATAAAGTTAAAAGAAATGAGGAGGTGTTGGTACAATGGATGCTAATAAATAAATAAATAAATAAATAAAATGTTTTTTTTATTTTCATCAACTTACCTCAAGGTAGTCACATAGTATAGTCTGTGACTATAAAATTCTAAAAATGTTTTGCAAATATTGACTTAGTATTAACTTAGATTGAATTATAATCATATTCCTTGGAATATTTTATTTGGTAAACAAAAGTATTGTGCTATTTGGTCTAAAAAGTATTGTGCTCATAAAGAGACTGACAAACCTTGTCAAGGTAGCAGGTCCTTCCCACAGGATGAGGTTTGGATCACTCTAAGTGTGTACCAGCCCTGCTTTCCTGACTAAGCAACTGTCTGGAATCTCACATTTTTAGTTTCTTCCTCTAGTCCATAATCATTGCCAGAATTTCCCAAGAGTCAAATACTATCTTCCTATGGGATCTAGATAGTTTGTCTTTGTCCCTGACTCGTTGTCTCCTGACATTTTATGGAATGTTAGGTTTTAGTTCTACAGAAATACAAGTGTTCTTGTTTTCCAGAGAGGATTTTAGATTTCTCATCAAGGGGAATATTTATACTCTATGATTCCAGCTAATAGGATGCCACATTCTTTGGTGTATGTGTCAGAAAAGGAGAATTCAAGAGGGACAATGAATATATTCATTCTTGTCTCACCCTGAGGTTACAATTAAATATAATATTTATAAAATGAATGTTTTTTACATGCCGAAATTCACACTTTTCCTTTTATGGTAAAGAAGCCAAATAGCACGTCATAACTCACTGTATTTGACATTTGTGTACACGATATGGAAATGCTCATCTATTTGTGCAAATATACCAACATCTCTGTGCAGAAAGATGAAAGATTACGCACTGTTAAACATGTTATTCTCACATACCCACAGGCTTGTTCAGCTGAAGCAGTGTGACCATTTATATACAGCACTTATTATTTTTAGCTTTGTAGTTTCACTAGATCTCTGTATACGTTCATTTGTAATTTCTTGATGTACAGGAAGACAGAATTTTCCATTGTTTTTATTTGTTGGTTGAATTTAGCACAATTTTCAGCTTATAGGAAGTATTTCAATATATGGATCCTTGTATGATCAAATTGTACAAGCCTGTGGACAAAATAAGGAAAGCCTGGTGGAGAGAGGCTCAAGAACTTGGAATTTACAGCAGCACTCGTATGTGTTGTTGATCCTTGTAGCTTTTTGCTATATTCAGGAAGGAGGGAGTGATTGATTTTAAGGCTCTGCTTTTCCTTTCCAATTCAATGATTTATTTTTCATTTAAATTAAAGACATGTTGCTTTTTCAATAAGGACCATGATGGAAGTATGGGGACACCATACATCTAAGGAGAAGCATTCAGGGAGAATAAAATTCGAATCACATGCATTTGCATACTACAGCAGTCGTTTTGACAAGCAACATTTTTCAAATTCAATGCAGAATCCTCAAGCTGTTGATCACGGAGTGAAACCCTCTACCCTAGAGGAACAGCATTGTATTGTACACACATGGAAAACCCTCAAAGGGCTTCAGCAAGTGACATGCCTAATAGAAGCCAGGGGCTACATTTAGCGATGTGTGTTCGAGTGCTTCGTGTCCAGCAAGAAAAATCAAATGAGTTAATATTTTGTGACCATAGAAATATTATTAGCTATGCTTTCTGATATTTTTCTATTTCATTTTTCAATCAAGCACAATTCAAAGCTGAGCTAGAGGCTAACAGTTACTCTGGCTTAGCGTTTCTCAAAAGCTCTTAAGAAAAACAAGGACATCCTCAAGATTCCTCTCAAGGCAACTTCAGACTTCCATTCATTCTCCTGTACCTCCAGCCCTCTTTTCTGTCTCTCCCCACACCTGATTCTGACCAACACCATCCCCCTCAATCATTTTCCACCCAGTTCTCTTCTTCCCTCTGCCTCCTATGACTATTTTATTCTCCCTTCTAAGTAAGATTCAAGCATCCTTACTAAACTTCTTGTTCAACATCTTTGGGTCTGTGGGGTGTACCATGGGTACTCTATACTTTATGGTTAGTATCCTCTTATATTATGCAATCTGCTTTTGGGTCTGGGCTACCTCACTCAGGATGATATTTTCTAGTTCCATCCAAGGAAGGGATCTGAATGGGAGAAGGGAAGGGGAAGTAAACGTATGTGGGGGGATCAGGTGTGGAGAGAGACAGAAGTCCAACACACCAAGAGAATGAATGGAAATCTGCAACTGCTGTGGGTGGGGGGAATCTCTAGGAAGTCCCACTAGTCAGTGCTGGTGATGTTTTCAGAGATGCCTAAGAGTGGGGGTCTGGAACCTGAAGAGGCTACTACCCGTAGCCAGACAGAACCCCTAGTGGAGTGTAAGGACACCAACCCACTATAGGAACCTAGCATAACTGAAATCTGAGTGACTCTACCTACAACCAAACATTGAATGGAGGTTCACGACTCTTAAGGAAGAGAAGGAAGAGTTGTGGGAAGGATTTGAGGCTCTGAAGGGGGAGGGAATTCCACAGGAAGACCAACAGAGTCAACTAACATGGTCCCTTGGCAGCTCTCAGAGATTGAGCCACCAACCAAAGAGAATACAGTCGCTGGACCAACGTACCCCCCGAGCCCCTCCTCTGACACACACCCTGGTCACAGTAGGAGAGGATGCACCTAACTCTGCAGAGGAGAATTGATGTGCCATGTGCCAGGGTAGGAGCATGAGGGAGGGCAAGCCACTCTCTCAAAAGCGAGGCGGAAGAGGTTCAGGGGAGATACTCTGTGAGGTGGAAACTGGTATAGGGGATGGAGCAATTGGGAGGTAAATAAATAAGCTTTTTTTAAAAAGAAAGAAATAGAACGACAAAACAGAAGAAAATGTGATGGCAAGCTATTATAATACAGTAATTTACTCTTTACTCTTTGTTTCCTCTTACTACTGTGGCCAGAATAAACTTTTCTGTTAAACCTCAGTTCCAAGAAAATGTCCTAATATAATCAAGCTAAATAACTGTTAACTCTAAAGTATTCTGTGGTGGTTTGAATGAAAACGGCCCCCATAGGGAGAGAGAGTATTAGAAGGTATGGCTTTTGCCTCATCAGTGCTCATAAAATACTACTATTACCAGGGTTGTCTCTCTGTGCCTGGAGAGTACTCTCATATGCATCTATTCTTATAAAGGCCTATTATAAAACTGTACAAGAACTTAGTACATATGTGTATTTTTTAAATTTATTTACATTTCAAGTGTTATCCCTTACCCAGTTTCCCCCCTCCCATAGTACATATGTCTGTCTTTTTTAAAGATTTATTTACATTTCAAGTGTTATCCTCTTACCCGGTTTCCCCCACTCCCAGAAACCCTCTATCTCATTCCTCCTACCCCCGCTTCTATGGGTATCTCATTCCCCCACCCACTCAACTACTCCTGCTTCCCCACCCTCTTGGAAGTGCAGGACAAATCACACAAATGACACATAAACACAAAGTTGCTACATTTTAAAATCAATATTAATATGAAATTTTAATAAAAAATTAAAATGATCTACCTTTTGTAAAAAAAATTGAAAAAAGAATGGAAGAAAAGAGGAAGAAATGAAAGAAGAAATGGGGGAAAAAAGAAGGTATGGCTTTGTTAGAGTAGGTGTGGCTTTATTGGAGGAAGCATCTCACTAGGGGTTGCCTTTGAGGTTTCAAATGCTCAAGCCAGGCCTACTATCAGTCTTTCTTCCTCCTGCCTGCCAATCTTGATATAGAACTCTTAGTCTACTTCTCCAGCACCATGATGACAATGGACTAAACCTCTGAACTGTAAGCCAGCCCCCAATTAAATATTTTCCTTTGCAAGTGTGCCTTTCTCATGCTAACTCTTCACTGAAATAGAAATCCCAGCTGAGACATATTCCTTTGAGGCTTTACATGCACATAGAAAGCCTTTGGTGATTTTGGAAGCATCCTCCACTCTAACCATGTCTATGTGCAATTAGTGCAGCAGCATATTCTTAGACAGAGAAATACACCAATATTCTATGTCATAGAGGCCACATGCTTTCATAAGACACTCTCAAAACTAAAGTGATGCTCAGTCCATTCTACAGTCAACTATTTCAGTTTCTCAAAAGGGTGGAGACTAAAGGCTATAAAATCAAGTAAGAATCAACTCATGTTATGAAGTTTATTTTCTTTAGTATTAACCAAAATCAGATTTATATTTTATTTAGCAATTTCAATGGTATTATAGAGATTGCATTAAAGTAGTTTATGATTCATTCTAAACCATCAAAAATGAAAATACAAAGATAAAAGATTAAGAATGATGTCAGTAAGATCTATATGTTTTTATTAAGGAAACAAAATGAATATAAAATTTAAATAAATAAATAAAGTGCCAAGAAAGATAAGAAGTGATTGAATTGTTTGATCTTGCCTGTTTTGAGAAATTTAGAAGAAACAATGGTGTTGTTAGATGCTCAGCCCAAGTCAGCATGTCTATAATAAAGTTTTAAAAATCCATTTTTGATTTTGTTTCTTTCTATTTTATTCATTCAAAATGCTGCAAAAGCAGATAAGCTTAACAAAATAATGAATTATATTTGTTATTGTTTAGGAATTAAGTGTTTTAAAACCTACATTTTTTAAAGATGTTCTTGTTTCTGTGTATGCATGTGCCTGTGTTTATGTCTAATATGTCAAGGTTGTGCAGGAGCCATTAAAGCAACAAAAAGAGCGTCAAAGCCACTGAATCCCAGTTAGAGTGGGTTGTCAGATACCCTTTGTAGGTGTTAGAAACATAACTTGTGTTTAACGAAGAGTTTTAAGAGCTTTGAAATGCTGGACCCTCTCTCCAGCCCATATCCTTGATTTGTAAGAGTTCATCATACTTAGGAGATTTTAGTGTGTATCTAATACTAGTGATGTGGAAAATATATTTATTTTATATAATATATACTAAGGTAAAGAAAGCTGATTTGGGATCTGTAAGAATAAAATATTTCATTTAAGATGAAGTCAACTTTTAGTCACATGTAATAAGAAAATTTGCAGGGATTTTTTTTTTTTTAATTTTTAGCTTTGTTTCCTATTATTCTGGAGAGAGCCTGATTTTAATATAACCTTAAGCAAAATGAAATTAGGAAGATAAATCAGCACAAAAGATATGATTTGAAAGACAAATATAGGACTAGATTTCAAAAATAGACACCAAAAAATGAGAATGTTGTTGTTACTTTGTTAAATGAAAGTTGAGCCTACAGGGTTGTCTGAGTGGTGTACACTATGTTTACATTTTCTTCTTAGAATATTGTGGGATACTCTCCTGGATGTGTGGCCTATTACTTTTGATATTTGTATAAAACTGTCTTGGGTCTCTGGACTCACAAGCTGACAACAGACCTACATGGTTCACACTGATGAACTGGCTTCTTGCTTTTTTTCTGTGTTCTACTCCACACTATACATGGTATGCAGTATTCTCAATATTCAGATTCTCTAATAAAACTATAAATTCATGTATTAGGCATCCTTATTTAAAATTCATGGTTATATCAAGGTCTACAATCATAATTTCTCCAAATTCAGAATTAAAGGAAAGCCACCAGGGTCCAAATGCAGGTTTGTTCACTTGTGTACTGACTTATATTCCTGAAAGATGAGTGGATCTACCTTTGTGATACAAACATATTTAGCTACCTATCTCAAAATTCCTGGTTTGTCTCTACTCTCAATATTCTTTAATAAAAACTCACATTTTAATGCTGATAATTCAACAAGCTTGAAGAATCTTTAGGATAATTAATATTTGCTGTTTTTGCATTCTAGTATTTACCTATGTTTTATAGCTGTGTACATCTCGTTTGCAACTAAAGGAAATTTACATAGTCCCCCTTTTCCATGGTACAAAAATCCACAAGAAATTTGAGGAAAAGTTGGAGGACACTGAGAATTTGGAGACTAGTTATTGGTTGTGAAAGTGGCCAAAATAAATCAACTGTTAGCTGAAAGAAGAACATATATATTGAAATATTTTAACCAATATGCTTCATTCATGTTAATGAACTATTTATTTGATTCCAGATAGTTACATTTTATTAAATATCACCCCAAGTTATTCAACTTCATCATGTCTTAATGCCCTTAAAATTTTTAAAAATCTGTGTAGCTTACATTTCTCAAACAAAGCATTCTTCACACCAAGGTCTGGGACAATTTTTATTCCTATATACTTCCATGTTCTATATTTTTCTCTTCTGTTTGTTACACATAATTTTAATCTTACCTTGTTTAGCAACCCAATTTTCTCTTAAGCTTACATTGCCTAATTCATTTTGGGTACATAATTAAGTTACTAAATAAAACATAATTAAAAGAGATGCAAAGTAACCTGGTCGTTACAAAGCCTGGTGGTGCAGGTGTGTAAAGCCAGCACTTGTGGAGAAGTTCAGTCTTTAGTTGTAAGTTTGAGATTAGACTGTGTACATTGAATGGAACAGAACAAAAGCAAGAAGCCAATTTATCACCATACAGAATGAGAGAAACAGAGAGGTAGAGATAGAAATAGAGGCAGAGAGACAGAGAGTCAGAGAGACATATACAGACAGTGAGACAGTGAGACAGAGGTAACAAGAAGGTTAAAATCATAATACTAGACAGGCAACATATAAAATTATCAATATCAAAGCCCACATTAGCAAAAACTATTCCCACATTAACTTTATCATATCTGAATATCTCCAAACCTTCCATAACTCCATACAAAATACATTTTGTCTTATCTTTTACAATTGTGTCAACCCACCTATCAAACTCATTCCACTGCTAACTAAAGAAGAACAGGATGGAAAACTCAATTGTTTGTTTTAACTATTATGTCTCTATCAAGTAATTTCACTTGCCATTATTGCTATAGAATGTATTTCATACTAAATAACTAGTAATTTTGTCTATCTTCATAATAAGAGCTCTCATGAAGCTATTTAATAGCTGTATACAGGGAACTTTCAAAGAACTTTCCGAAGAATATTCATTTACTGAAACTCAACCGTCAAGACCATCTGAAATATGTCCAAAAACCACAAGAAATGAGTACATAATTGAGAAAAACATTGTTGTGCTGCATTGAGGTGTGCCAAGTTTCCCATCATACCATGTGACTAGGTCCCTTGGACATCACTTCTGGCTTGGGAGAAATCAAACCAGAAGGCAAGCTATACATTCAAATTGGTCCATGGTTTTCTGTGTTAGAGAAAGAAACTGAAGCACGGAGATATGAAAAAATCTCTAATTTTCCTTGTTTAAATGAAAGTCCTATTATTTCGAAGAGTTTATTTTGCTATAAGCCATAAATCCAGTCTGCTTTTTGACATCATGAGACTGTTCCCTGTACCATCTCTTCAGAGGAAGTAAACCCAGAAGGTGAATGGTGTGGATGCGTACACGATTATATCTTGAGGACTACAGAGGCTTGTAGGCTGGCAACAAACATTTCTCAAACGATTTTCTGTGATGCAATTAAGTTTTAGAAAACCAATTAAATAAAGATATTTTTATTATAAACATACAACTATATGGAGCATGACTTAAATAGTACATATTTAAAGCTAAATGAAGAATTAAGCATAAATTCATGAGTTATTTGAAGACCCTATTTCAATTTAGAATGAGAACAATAATTTTGGTTGTCAAAAATACATGTTATTGATATGTTCTGACAATAACACCATCTAGCCAATTCATTGAAATTTGCAGAATTGACAACCATTCTCCTGAGATTACTAACATCATTGCCCACACTTACTTTCAGTTTATAGTCCTAAGAAATAAAAACTTTATTCTGATGTACGATGGCATGTACAGGTGCTCTTGCCTATCCATAAGTATAAAGCAGGCAGAGATTAACATCACATGCCCTCTACTGTGATTCACCATTTCGTTTTATTTGTTCGTTTTTGCTTTTGTCTTTTTCAAGACAAGGTTTCTCTATATAGCCATGGCTGTCCTGGAACTCACTCTGTATACCATGCTGGCCTCAAACTCAGAATATCTGCCTGCCTCTCACTCCCAAGTGCTGGGATTAAAAACATGTGCCACCACTGCCCAGTGACCATCTCATATTTTTAAGGACAGTCTTTCACTGAGGACAAAGCTCAACATTTCAGCTAGCCTGGCTGGCAAATGAATTCTTAGAATCTATTTATTTTTTACATCCTAGTGTTTTATGCATCCCTGCATACATAGCTGTTACATTAGTGCAAGGGCCCCAACTCAACTCCTTTGTATATCTGCAACTAGGACTTTAATGCCTGAGCCATTTCTCTAGCCTCAGTTTACAGCAATCTTCAGTTGTTCTCCTTGGTGAATAAGTTACAATTGGAAAGGTATAAATACCTTAAAATACTAAGTATATGCTAAATTCTTTTAAATAATCTGTTAAAGTTATCCAAATCATATTCATACATGTTGGTATGTTATACATGTGAATATGAACAGCATTGCCACAAACCAGGTTTCAGCGGAGAGCCCTAGTTCTGCGGGACGATGAGTTCTGGCCAGGTGTGCAAGCGATTCTGCGGGTGATAGATAGACACGACACAAAGAAGTGCACTATCTGAATGTATTTCTTAAAAACTGCATGAGGCTTTTACAATCATTGCAAAAGAGGGATGAAAAATCTGGCAGCTCAGTAGTCGAGGTACTTCTGAAGCCATCTAAAATTCACTGGGTCTAAAACATCAGCCATCTCCTCTGGACTGGTGCAGCCGCCCCCCCCCCCCAGGGCTCTGGCATGCTCAGGCAGCATGGGCTCTGCCAAAGTTGGGGTGGGGTGAGGGGGAGCTGCGGGTGAGCCAGCCAGGAGGGTAAAGTCCTGAATGCTGAATGCAGACTGCTGAATGCAGACTCACACATACACACTCTGCTCAAGGTCCAGCCCATCCTAGGTAAAAGGTCCACTATGCTAATCTTTTGGGCAGGTAGAGACATGTCTCTTGCTAATTCCTAGGAGTGGTTCAGTGCAGTACTTGACTGAGAATGTGGATTTTACTTGACTTTGCCCTGGGATAAGTCTCCCATTCTGTAAACTTCAAGGTCCTACCCACAATGCCGCAGAGGCAATTAGTCTGGATGGGTAAATTCCAAGCCAGGGTTTGGCTAAGATGTTGGAACATTGGTAAAGGTCAGAGAGCAGTGTCTAATTTTGCCTAGCTATTAATAAATCATATCTTGGTGGGCACCTAGCACACGAGTTCTCAAGGACATATTTGGGCTACCTCTGAGTTAGGGGATGCCAGGGGGGACAATTCAGGTGCAGGAGACTGACTTCCTTGAAGTTTTTGCCTCAAATACTGCTGTCACACAAAGACTGCATGGCACAGCATGTCAAAGAAAGTGGTTGAATATGATACTGCTCAGTAATAAAACAAAATTTGTTTTACATGCTCTCTCTATTTCTGAGTCTTTTGATTCCTAGCCTGGAATGTTCTCATTCTTTTACACCTCTGCATCTTACTTAGAAATCTGTCTTAACTTTAAGGGACAGCTATTCTTCACAAATTGGTTGTACAGAAGGAGCAAACAGAGCCTCTGCTAGTGCAGCACTGAGCATCAGGCACATACTAAGAACTGCAAAGTAAATTCCAAGTTATCATTACATGTCTTTGTTCTCCCTAACGTTTGTCTTCAGAGACCGGATTGTAATACTACACTGACCATGTTAACTGAAGACTTGAGGAAATTTATCTTCTGATGCATCACAAGTTTCAAAATATTGAAACAGTTATAATATTTATTTCAGGTTTTAGGAATGGACCAGAAATACAGGCAGCTCTAAAAAGATCATTTGGGGAGATTATTTTCTAGAATTGTGCAGACTCTATATATCAAGAAAAATTCATAGAAAAATTATTTATTTATTTTGTCTTTTATGACAGGATATTTGTATGTAGTCCTGGAACTTGCTACCTGTATTTTTCTGGCCTCAAACCTGTGGTGAATTTTTAGTCTTGAGCCCCTGAGTATGACAATTACACAAATCCTGCAACAATTCTACTTACCCAAGAATTTTGAACTCACTGCTGCAAATAGAATTAGACAGAAAGATTTGAGTAAGGACCCCCTTACTCTTTCATATAAGCTACTGTGAGCCAAACCCTAAGGCTGGCTCAAAGTTAATTTCTAAACTCAGAAAAGTATTACACACAAAATTAATGCTTTAATTTCTAATACAAAGTTCAAGAGGTTCAACATTCCTGTCATGTCACATTTATTTCTGTACATCTGAGGTCTTGCTTGTGCTACGGTGTGAGTACAATATGAGTGTAGAGGTCACAGGACAATTAGAAGCAGTCACTTCTCTCCTTTCCCAGTGTGGGTCCCAGGGGTTGATCTGAAGCCTTCAAGCTAAGCAACACTTACCAACTTGTGCCATCCCATTGGTCTTTCCTAGAAAGACTGTAATAGGATATTATAAAAGTTTGTGGAATGCTTTAGGTATTTCTGAAACACCCCAAGGTAAAATAAATACTTTAAAGTAAATTTCAGACCCTTAGTACTCCAATAGTGCAAATTGAAGACATTCTTTGGGAAAACATAATCACATATGTATTTCTCAAAAAAAAAATCAAATATAAAATTGTTTGAAGGCAAATAAAAATACTGAAAATGATACCACTATATAATTTAATTGATATATTCTTAGGACCACTAAACCATGAACTATCTTAAAAAATGAACTATCTTATCATTGAATAAATAGCAGATTCAATAAAATCTTAAATAGCTTTTGCTATTGACTGCAATAATGTTAAGCCCTCCTGAACTGTGGAAGAAGAGAATTACAAGCAGGGATATTATTTACCAATTTAGGAGAAGACTACAGAAGTCCATGTTGTATTAGGGGATGGGAGAAACATTTCTAAAAACACAATTGAGTCATCACAAGGATCATGAGCCCCAGTGCAGCCTGCCAGGCAATGCACTCCTGACGCTATTGATGCTCTGTCTCATGGTTCAGCACTTGGACTTCTCATCTTTCATGTTCACTATGGATTTTAAAATTTTAAGTATTTAAACCCCTGTATTTACAGAAAATGCACCAAGCAGAGTGTTTTCACTAAAAGAAGTAAGATAAGATAAAATCCTGTTACTCATGAACAACTATCGGGGAATAAATTTATTCCAGATGTGTCCTTTCTAAAATGCAGATATTCAGAACTTAGGGAAAACGCAAGTTAGGGAAAAGGCAAGTTAGATGGCAAAAGGTGTGTGTGTGTGTGTGTGTGTGTGTGTGTGTGTGTGTGTGTGTGCCAAATCTGTGCAGAGCAATATGGCTTTATCTTATTTTCTTTCTTATAAAGCTGAAGTAGAAATAGATGCTTGCATGTATTTTCCAGTATTAACTTCGTGAAGGACAACTGTCCTTTTTGACCATTCACAGTGGGGTGTCCTTAAGATACTACTTTTTTTATTATCTTTTATCTTTTAGTCTTTATCTCCTTCTTGCTCTGCTCTCCCACAGTTTCTCATCCTTTTCCTCCTCCTTCATCTCCAGAAGCATGTCCCCACCCCCCAAACACCCATCCTGACCCCACTAGGCCTCCTCATCCCCTTGGGCCTCGAGTCTCTCGAGGGTTAGCTGCATCTCCTCTCACTGAGGCTACACCACTCTGTCCTCTGTTGTATATGTATCAGGGGCCTCATATCAGTTGTTGTATGCTGTCTGTTGGTGCCTCAATGTCTGAGAGATCTCAGGGGGTGGGTCCAGGTTTGTTGAGAATGTTGGTCTTCCTATGGGGTCACTCTCTTTTACAACTTTTTCCAGTCTTTCCCTAATTTAGCCATAGGGGTCCCAAACTTCAGTTCAATGGCTGGGTGTAAGTATCTGCTTTTGTCTCAGTCAGTTGCTTATTTAGTTCTCTCCTGGGGCAGCCATGATAGGCTATATCATAGGATCAGTAATAATGTCAAGCTTTGGGGCCTCCCCTTGAGAATTTTATAGATGTTATTTCAAGATTTTCAAAGGCGTTTTCTCCCATCTTAGAAATATAAATTGTTCAAGTGCTTACATTAAACTGCGTGTTATGCTACTTTTCCTTTCTTCCGCTATGGATGTCAGTATTCATTGAAATTTCAGAACTCAGAGTCTAGATTTCTCTCCTTAGAATTACACACTGTAGATTGAAGAATACATGTGACTGCATCCACTTCATAAAGGAAGAGCAGATGCTTGGGCACTGAAAGCCAAAGCCTTGAGGCCATTTTATCAGGTGGCATCTTTGAGACTTCTCCCACTGTATGCTCCCCTCAACAATGTCCCTGAATTCTCAAAATCTTGTAGAGGATTTTCAGTACCTAAGTAATTTTTTTTAATGTTATTTCCATTTGTGCTAGAGACACCGAAAGAATAATGCAAAAGACAGAAAATACCATAAAGCAAAAGTTTGTGGGGAGTCACTGTGTCCTATAACTAAGTAAATTAAAATTAAATATAAGACTCACTTAAATCATACCTGATAGTAAAAGAAAATGTAGGTATTATGAACATTGAAACCTTTAGTATATGACAGTTTTATACTCTGAAAAAAAAAGTGTGATTGTGTGATTATACCACTTGCAGAATCTATTTAAGTATAATGATAAGCTGAAGAAACTATAGGTATATAGTAATTGAAACTGCCAAACTAATGTAGTTCCTATAAAACCATGGCACATCATGTTTTACTTAAAAATTACTTAGAATATTAGGAAGCTCTTTTCATTTTTCAGGAAATGCATGAACCCTTACTTGTGCCATGAAACAACATAAATAGTATTATTATTCATTGTCTCTGAGAAATTATCATTAAAGTTAAAATCAGAACAAATTTTGAAAACTTTTGTCAGTCACTATCAGTTTCTTAGCTTATCATTTGCCTGGAGGTGATATTAGAAAATATTTACCTCATTAAGCAAGGCAATGACATAACAGAATATAGCGTGCCAGGGTTTTTCATTGTGCAATATATCAAAGACCTTCTGAAGTAAACAAAGACCCTAAGATTAAAATTCCACACAGCAAACATGTTTCTTGGTATATCACTTTGATTATTATAGTGAACCTTAAGCAGAAGAAAACAAAGAAACAAATCCCATCACCTCTTTTATTAGCTGTGTGACTTCTGTCTATTAAACAAATACAATAATGTAATGACATAAGAGGAAAATGAATGGTCCACCTAGAGTCCTATTTTCAATAAATTCTTTCTCAAAGATCAGTAAGGAAAGACAGTGTCGGTAGTTGGAAACATCTTGAAAATTTAAATAAAACCTTCTAAGTTAATTATGTAGTAACTTTATTGTTTAGACAGAATTGTACACATACATACAGGCTTATGAACCCATATATGTGCATATACACAATCAACTATGGAATCATGCATTATTAATCTCCAGTTATTACAGGAAGGCTTTTTCTGAGTTAATACAATATACCTTAAACAGTCAGTGAACCACAGAAAGATACATTGTAAAATCTATGCTAAGAATTTAACTTCATAATTTTCTAGCAATTTACAATGACATCAAGTGTCATTTACAAAAAAAAAAAAAAGGATTGAACTTTAAAGTAAAAACATAAGCTATTTTGACAAATTTATCAGTATTTTGTCTTTTTAAAATGTCTTCATTATTTAATTTGTAGTAAGCTTCTGACTTTATATTCACCCTGCTTATTTGGTATGGAGAAGTGAAAAAGTCAGTAAGTCCCTGAATGTTCTTAGCTTTTCCTTCTAAGGTATTGGCAGTTATGTGAGTGCCAGATGCTGCACCACTGAGTGATTCGCTCAGGTGCTGAGTGGTGGAGTTAGCATGTGAGTGTCCTTGGACCATTTGCTTTGGTGATCTGTACCCGGGTGCATGAAGACAGTAAAACCAATGAATATTTTGGTATCGAAATCAGCAAATACAAATGTTCTTCTTTCTCAAGAGTCTAGTATTTAACATTTAATACATGCGATGGTGCATAACTTGTATAGTCAACATCTCTTTGAGAAACTTAGTAATTTTTTGAGAATGCAAATTTTTAAAGCCAAAAGAAGTCTGAGAACAATACTTTTATGCAATGTAGTTTTTAAAGCAATTGAGAATGAAGATGAACAGATAGATAGACAGCTTACCAGTTAAGAGCATTTGTTGCTCTTGCAAATGACCTAGGGCTGAAGTAGAAGTGCATCAAATTCACTCTTCAAACACTAGAAACCTACCTAGTGCACATAAATTCATACACAAAAAAAATACACATATGCACTTATAGATCTAAAAACGTAACTTAGTAAAACTGTTTCCTAAAAGTCAGCACTTGATAAAGGCACTTACCACAAGCGCTGACAACTTGAACTCAATATTCAATACCTGAAACTCTTATGGTAATCTGAGGAAACCAATCCTGTGGTTCACATGTGCAAGAAAACATACATCAAAATAAATAAATGTAATAAAATGTATGGCAACTGTGCTCACCCACCAAGTATTTACTCTTTAGGTTCTTACACTGGAGCCTTATAGGTTCAAATTTACAAACTGATTGAATAGTTTATTCATTTCTAATCCAGAGCCCCATTACATACCCCCCTCACAAAATGCAAAGATACACACACACACAGGGAGAGAGAGGGAGAGAGAGAGAAAGGGAGAGAGAGAAAGGAGTATGAATACAAACACACATGCACACACACAGAGAGACATGCAGGCATGTGTGCGCACGCACACACACATACACACACACACACTCACATCACAGAGACACACCACACACACACACACACACACACACACACACACTCAGCCTTTCTGTCTCTATTGGACAGGAAAAGGGGGAAGGAAAACAGTCTTTGATAAGCCTAAGTTTCCTACAAAGTGATGCTATTATAAACACTTAGTGGTTCATGATTTTAGCATCAGCACACGGGACATTCATGTAGAGCACTTCTAGCCTGAATCACATGTCACAAAGTGCATGCAGCTTGAAATTAATGCAGGAACCAGTGTCAAAACTTTACAATGAAAGTCTAAACAAAATTACCCCTTTACTTCTAACTCTAGTAATATTAATCACACTGACTCTTCACATTTACAGCTTGGCTTTGAAATTAATTACGAAAGTCCGCAGCTATTCCTGAACAAAGAATCAGCAGCCTTGTTTCTGATTTTCACTGTTACACTTAAGCCTCAGGGATGACAGCAGAGGCTCCAAAAACCCCCTCTATATACATATCTGCAAAATGTAAAAATCTGTGTAATCTGTATACTTTAAAAAAAATAAATGAAAATTGGGGGAAATGTACCATGGTTTTCAATTGCTTTCAATTACCATTAAACCTTTCAGAGAGTGATTTGCATAATGTTTCATAAACATGTAGGCAGATTAACCTTTTTTAGTTAATTTATTCATTAGCAGTAAAAATTCAAAGCACCTCTTATGAGAAAATAATGTCGTGCTGTTAAATTACATGGAAACATAGCAATTGGGACATACTTGCCTAAGTTTGCACTGTGTCAGAGCACAAAAGGAGTGGAGAGAGAGAGAGAAAAAACTTTGCCTGTTAGCAGAGTGTTGATTAAATTGCCAGTTTGTGAGCAATTAGTGGTATTAGTAGAAGATTAGGTGAAGTATTAATTAGAGTTAGGCCAAATGACTCCAGAGGAGGAGAGATGCTTCTACTTACTCTGTTGTAGATGATGAAGGCAGACTCTAGAACCCGAGGCTTGTCCCTTCAACATCTTCTCTACTATGGGTATGAGGGAGCACAGAACCCCAGCTCTGGTCTTGAAATGGTGCATACATGAAATCTCTTTTGTTATTTTATCACAGGTCACATAAAATATTATATGCACTTTGGGGAATGAAACTCAGCACACAGTCCTGAAATGGATTGATCCTGGAAGCCACACTAAGCTCTAGAAAGTTATATATTGTCAATGGACATTGAGAAACTAAAGAAAGAATAGAAATTACTCATGTGAGGAGTATGTGGGTAATTCACTTACAATGTGAGGTGAAATCAAGCCAATTTAAGGAGAACATGCCTTTCGCATAGAGGGCAGAGATTCTAGTTACGGCAAAGGGCAGAAAGCTGGTGCTACAAATTGCCACATTCTAGAAACATGTTACCCATTGACTATAGTAGACAGCTTTATTTAAACCAAAAAAATATTTTTCTAAATGGTAGGCCAATAAAATGATGATGTTGGTGATGCTGCTGCTGTTGTTGCTTATAATGGTGATTGTGAAAGGAGACCTGTGTGTGGGGGAAACAACTGGGCTATAAAAATGATTAATGAATAATAATAATAATAATAATAATAATAATAATAATAATAATAATGAAGTTAAAAAACTCTTTCTTAAAACTATTTATGATGTTGGGTTCTTTGATAGCAAATAGTAATTTTTTTACGTGGATGTTCCTTTGTTACAAAGCCATGGTAGTCCCTAAAGACAAATGGAAGAAATATATCTAGAGTCAACTGGTCACCTGCTCTAAGAATGAAGATAGAGCTTGGATAAGCCCCTTCCCAAATCAAGCCATCCTTCTGTCTTTTACTAACATCAGTGCAACTTCTTTTTATCCTTAAACCAGCTTTAATTTTCAAAGTGCATACCTCATCTGGTACACATCTACCAAAGAGCTACACACTTACTACCCTTGTGCTACCTTTATATCTTATATAGTTTACTTCTCTGACAAATGTATCACCCTCAAGATAGGTTCCAAGTTCTTTAATATTTTTGCCTTACTCAATTAAAAAAAAACCATAAATTCCAGACTTCAAATCCACACTTAAAGTATGTAGATTCATTACCTCTCTCAGCCATCTCATTGGTTATGATTCTATAACAATCTAATAAAAGTTTTGAGGTTGGACATGGTTAGGCTCAAAAAAGGGAATTGTCATGAGATCTTAAGAACTGAGATTAATATCCGTGGCCCACACACTAAAAAGGGAGAAGGAGTTGTAGCCTCCATATGCATGCACACACACACAAACATACACATACAGTCACACACATGCCATCATAAATAAATGATAGATAGACAGATAGATAAACTGACATAAAAACAGATGATAGATGGATAGACAGATAGATAGACTGATAGATAAGATGTGGATATTGATATAGAGATAGAGGCAGACACAGAGAAAGAGACAGAGACAGAATCAGATATAGATATGTATATCTTTATGGATGGTGAAGCAAAAGCCCACAGAGATTAGGTAAGTGGCATCTGATTACAGAACTAAATGAGTTAATACGTTTACTTAAAGAAAGCTAGACCATTTGGCTGAAGAGTCCACTGCATAAAGCATCATCAGTCTCACTGCACTGAACAGTGACAGGAAGAAAGCCACTACAAAGGGCGTGCAGCTTGGAGCACATAAATAAGGGGTTGAACCTGACTGCATCACTTGGACAAACTGGCTCTTAAATCTGTGAGCCTAGTTTCCTCTTCTCAGAAATAATGCTACTATTACTCATTTTTAAAATTATGAGAATTAAATTAAAGAACCTTTGTAAGTGCTCAGAAAATCTCTTGACTAGACATAGCATTTTCATTTAATAAATATAGCAACTCATCCTAAGTATTTAAGAGGTAAACTGGCTCCTTTGACGTGGCTGAGTTCTATTTCTACAACCAAAGTGTCTATAATTGGTGTTTTTGTGAAGCTGCAGCCCAGTGTATCATGTTAAGCCAGCTTAGTTAGTGCAACATTATCTTAAACACATTCTCTAAGGAAGAGTCAAAATATCGGGGTAAAGGGTGTATTACTGGTCATTTCACTGTTGCCTTGAAGGACGCTCAAATTCCATCAACTGAATCAATTACTATCTTCTCTGATACATTCCATCCTAATTCATGAACATTCTAAAGTTTTAGTCTTTGTATGTTTGTGTGTGTGTGTGTGTGTGTGTGTGTGTGTGCGTGTGTGTGTGTAAGAGAGAGACACACACTTAGACAGAGATATAGAGAGACAGACAGGAATTTTATGTTGTTGTTTGAATAACAGTGGCTCAGTATGTTTGAATATTTGCACCTCAGTTATTGGAACAGTTTGGGATGCATTAGAACATATAACTTTGTTGGAAAAGTTTTGACATATCAATGGACTTGAATTACTCTCCAATACACATTTTCTCTCTGTGTGTGTCTCTCTCTCTGTCTCTTTCTCTTCCTTATGCTTGTTTGTAGATTAAAATCAAGATGTTAGTTCTCAGGTCCCTCCCCTAGGAATGATTTTAGGAGTCAGAGGGGATGGAGGACAGCAGGAGAACATGGTCCACCAAATCAACAAACACATACATAGGACACATAACACATAATCAACAGGTTTCCTTATATAGACTCACAGACTGAAACTACAATGGAGCCTGCATTGGTTTGCACAAAGTTCTCTGCAATTATGGTATGGCTATTAACTTGGTGTTTTGTGGGACTCCTCACAGAACAAATGTCTCTCTCTTTTCCGTTCTTGGGACTTTTTTCTCTTAATCAGCTTCTTTATGAGCTTCTATGAGGGCTTTTGCTTGTCTTATTGTACCTTGTTCTGTCCTGTTTGAATCATGTGTTTTGGAGTCCTGCTCTTCTCTGAGGAGGAAATGGTGGAAGAGTAGTGCTGGAGAGATGGGAGATGGGGGTAGCTGGGAGGAGTGAAGAGAGAAGAAACTCTGGTTAGAATGTACTATGTGAGAGAAAATTCTTTTTTCAATAAAAATTAAAAATTATAAAAATGTATTAAAAAATGCTGCCTATACCCAACAGGATGTGAGGTAGAGGAGGTGAGTCTGAGTCAACAACACCAACTACAGACTATGGGAGTGAGTGAGAAACGCTGACCTGAAAGTGAGCAAGCTGACCTGAATGCTACTGTAAGCTCCTTCAATAGCCTCCGCCAGCAACTCATTGGTCCTGAGAAAGCATCTCCTGGAAACAGCAGTTCCTAATTAGCTGCCATTGACTGTGTCAGTAATCCTTGGTCTCTCTGGTAGTCTTCTGTTAGGTCCTCCTACAGGAAATGCCTCTGCAGCTCAGCAGCTCCCAGCATTTACATAGAGGTGGCTGGTGCTGTTTCTCCTACACAAAAAAAGATGTGAGATTTTAGCTTTTCCTGCCTGCATATCTTGTATGCCAGGATTAAGGGCACTAATCTTTGAATTCTAAAGTCCAATTTTAATTTTATATTATAAGACATTTTCTTTTATAAGTTGCTTTGAACACAATGTTTTATAACAACAATAGAAAAGTAACTAATACAATTACTAATACATAAATACAACCTGCAGAGTTGTTGAGGTTAGTTCCAATGGATCTTCCTCACCACACATACATCTGAAGCTGATGTATCACTGGGGAAGGGAAGGCGAAAGATTGTAAGAGCCAGAAGAAAAGGAAATTTGCTTTCAGATTGTGTCTCCTACAAATGCCAAAATCTATATCCATACTGTCCAATGAACATGGCTTTCTAACCATGACTTGAAGGACATACTAAGAGATGTGCTAATGTGAGTGGATGAAAGCTCACGAGACAAACAGGAGGTCTAAAACAGAAAAAGATGATGGTAAACTAAGGAAGTGATTGGCTATCCAAGTCAACCCAGAAGAAAACATACACACACACAGAGACACACATAGACATACACACAGACCCATATACACTCAGACATATACACACAGACACACACAGACATATACACATAGACACACACAGACACACACAGACACAAACAGATTCACAGACACAGACATGGACACACAAACACAGACACAGACATACAAACACAGACACAGAGGCACACAAACACACACAGGCACATAGAGACACAGAGATACAGACACAAACACACAGATACAAACACACACACACACACACACACACACACATACACTATGGCCTCCTATTGTTCTTTCAGCTACTAACCTCTTGCCTCATGTATTTGTTCTCCAGAATATTCCTGACTTTTACATGGTACATACCTACAAATACATATGTGGATACAATACAAACTCCATGCAAATATACTAAATAAAAGTGACTCAAACAATTCAAACTTCATTATGTTTTTTCTTTTTATTGCACCACACCTAATGTTTCCTGAGGTTGGAGAAGAAAGCTTCATAAATTACTAGGGAGAATATGTTTCCAGGGTATCTTAGTCCTACTCTTTGATACATAATTAATTTCTTCTTAGAACTACCCTGCATTTTTCTCCTTTTTCACACCACTTTTGTTTGTTGGTTTACTATGTATCCATTGCTTTGCCAGCCTTGTCTATCTCCCAACATTTTTTTTCTTGTTTCCCATGAAGACTACATCAATAGAACTATTTATTGTAAAAGTAACTTTTATTTTGCCTGATGTAATTATCATCTCTGAGGCTTACTGCTGAATAAGCATGCCTTTTCTAGTTCTTTCTGAACTCTGAGTGGCTGGTTCAACTCAGCTGTCCTTGCCTACACTTCTCTCCAAGCTGACTGATGGCAGTCTGACTCCTTTCAGCTTTGCCCTGAATTGCTCTGCCTGGCCTCAAACTAACACTGGTGATTTGTTCTACTCACCTGGCTCTTTCTTCTTCTCTGGCTTCTTGCCTTTTCTAACTTGCACTGAACTGTATGAACTTACCAATAAACCCTGCACTGCACTCACTGTACTGACTCCTAACTGAATGTCTCTCCCTGTGCTGTTCTACTGAGAACTGGGAGTATCCTATCTCTGACTCAGCTCTGTCAAATCTTTCTCTGATTCATCATTTTTGTCTAACGCACAATTGCACATCACTTTCAAACACAGCTGCTTCCTTCTACAAACTAATTTTACCTTAAAGGTATGTACTAAGGGAATGTTTGTATGCTAATCACAGGTGTGTGGTATGCCTGCATTCCAGTCAGATCACACGGGCCTAGGTCTTTGAGTATGATCTCCTGCCAGAGTACTCATGCTGCTAGCTTAAGATTCCTCTGCATACTGTTGTCTGGTTTATCATCATCTACATACTGCAAACCAGAGAAGACATGAGAGTAGAAAAGCTCTCTGTCAATGTTTGGCAAGTTGTTGGTGAAAAGGCACAGCTAAACCCCATACTTGAAAGGTCAGTGTGGGACCACCAATGTTAGAAATAAATGGATGGATGGCCTGTGTTAATGTGGTCCCAGCAGCTACTTGTGGATCTCAGACTTGCTCATGAATAAAATAAAATAGGTATGGATATTGCACTTACAGATTCTATAATCAGGAAGGTAAAGACATTGAAGAAAATTATACAAATGTAATTGGAAGAAGTCAATTGTGGCATTACAAACTAGTCTAGTTTTGTGGAGTACTTAACTCATGTTTATACAATAGTGAGGATTCATTTCCCAATTATATCCTTACAATGTTCGTCTGTCTGTCCTTACTCTCAGTTAGAGTATCTTTGGAGATAGTAGACACCACTGCATGACTTTAAATGTTTTGGTTCTAGAGCATAGTATTTCCCTTCAATATTTAGAGTCTTCTTCACTTTCAGTTAGTTCCTATATTTCTGTTGATGAAGTATGCAGCTACTCTTCCATCACACTGAGCATTAACCATATCTAAAACTTAGAAAAATATTGTATTCCCTTACATTCAGTAAGGTGATATGAATTTTATCATGAAGATTGAATTTATTTGAGTTATCAAAACATCTTTTAAAAACCTTTGTTAATACTGACAATTCCAGTTACTGTTTTAATCTAAAATTTTGATGTATTTCATTTAATGTATGTTTAATGAAAAATTAATCTTAAAAGGGTTTTTAATTTCCTTTCCTTTTCAGACAAAGTCATTGCTCTGACATTATACACTGGGTATGTGTGAGTGTGATGTGTGTCCCTTCATATTTAAACCACAGTTAAATAACAGTTTAAGGGCTGGAGAAACGAGTCAGTCAGTACAGAGATTGCCAATGAAGCCCAATGGACTGAGTTAAGACCTCCAGCACTTATATTTTTAAAAGAGGAAGAAAGTGAAATTGGTAAATCTACTATGAAATCCATGTAGATGTTATTCAAAAAGCCAGAGATTGGTCCTACTATGTAATCCAACTGTACTCTTCTATACCCAAAGATTGTATATTCAATTATAGACATACCTGCTCATCCAAGTTTATTGCTACTCTGTTTCAATAGCTAGAATATAGAAACAGTTTAGGTTTCTATCAACTGATAGATGAAGAAATAATGAAAATTAACTATAGTTGCACAATGAAATACTATTAAAGTTTTAAGAAATACAATCATTCTACACAAAAATCCTGTATTATCTCTCATAGCTGGATGAATATCTGTGGATTTGAAACCAGCATCTACATACAGTAGATCATATAAGTAACTTAACATGTTCCATTTGAATCTAAGTTCCTACTCTACAATATGAAACGCCTATGTGACATTATTATTGACTGAAGAACTTGTTGCTAGACAGTTCATAAACTATAAGGGAAAATGTATTTTTTCTCTTAAATGCTAAGTACAATGATTTCTAATGAGTTATTGTTATACTAATATACCAATACATTTTCCAAATCTCATCAGAGAAGCCACGACTACAAGTAGATGGTTATTAACCTAAATAACAACAACTGGTAAACATGAGGAGAAAACAAAAGATTGTAAAGTGTTTAACTCTAATGGGCCATCTGTATCATACCTCCACACCCCAAGGCTCAGAGGTCATTGCAAGAAAAGATGTGGAGAGAAATGTTAAGAGTCAGAGGCAGTACATGGCTAAAAGGCAATAGTATCTTCTGGACAAAGTAGGGCAGCCTGCCCACAGAAACTCACAGCACTAGGGGTTGTATAAAAACTTGTAAAAGCTGCATGGAAAAGTGGGCATGAGGTCCCACCTGTCAAACAAGAGCTATTACCAGTCAGCTACTTCTGGTAGACAAAGACAGGTTTTGTTTGTTTGTTTGTTTGTTTGTTTAAAAAAAACTGTCGATTGAGGTCAGGTAACTACTCTCCAGAAGGTCACAATACAAATTTGACTTTACAAGTGAAAAGAAGAAAAATAAAACAATAGCAACAACAAAAAAGAAAGAAAGGAACTGGGCTGTGGTGGCGTATGCTTTGAATCCCAGCACTTGGGAGGCTGAGGCAGGGAGATTTCTGAGTTTGGGGCCAACCTGGTCTACAAAGTGAGTTCCAGGACAGCCAGGACTATACAGAGAAACCCTGTCTCGAAAAACAAACAAATAAAAAAACAAAGGAAAGGGAGGGAGGGAGGAAGGAAGGAAGGAAGAGAGGGAGGGATGGAGGAATGGAGGGAGGGAGGAAAGGAGGGAGGGAGGAAGGGAGGGAGGGAGAGAGAAAAAAAATATAGAAACAAAGCAAAAAGAGAAAGAAAAAGACAGAAAGGAGAATCCACGGATCTGGGTAAGTAAAGAGAGAGTGGTGAATCTGGAAGCTGGAACAGGAGTAAATATAATCAAAGCACATTGTATAAAATTCTTAAATTGCTTATTTCAAAACAAAAGAAATGTATTGAACTAACATATATGTCATCCTATCAGTGGCAAAGTGAAGACAGAGTTTCTGGATCTTTCTGGCCAGGCACCCTTGGTGAATCACTAAGGTTTAGCTTTAGTGAAAGAACTTGTCTCAAAATAAAAGATTTAAAAAATGGTTTAAAAGGCACCCAGAATAAACCTCTAGCTACCCACTGATACGCATAAACATGTTCTTGCACACACAGTATATGCACACAAAGCATTTACCAACACACAGAGGAAAACTTAAAAATCTAACAATTTACTGAGAAATTATTTTGGACTATGACATTCTTTAAAGTGAAAAATTCTGTACATTCACAATTACTGAATAATAATACCACAATAAAAACCACAAGTTTTACCTCAATAAAATGCTCTGACATTAAATATTTAAAACACAGTTAAATGTATCTGTACATTAATTTGATGTGCAATACCTATATAACTATATTGTGTTCTCATTGGCAAATAAAGAGTGTGCAATATGACTTGGTAGAAATTCTTACTATCACAACTTGACTCTTTTCTAAGTATAGTCCATGAAATATTTTTAATTTGCTCCTGATAAAAAGGTTCATCAGTTATCATTTTAGGTTTGCTCAAGGGCCTAGAAGCTGAGGGTTGTCCTAGATGACCTTTAAAGATCCCTTCTAGTCCTCTGACTCTGAAATAAATTAAAGTTTTATGAGCACATTATGCATAAGCATCAGTGGATCTGGAAGACAATGAGGATGAAGTCTGGGCTCAGACTCTCCCTTCTAGTATTTATGCTTCCCATTCATTTCATGCATAACTAATTTCATATAGCAATTGGTAATCGTGTCTTGGTAATGACACCACGGGCATCACAAAACAATTGCAATCATGGCTGCAATTCATTGTAACTACAGCTAAACGCCAGCACTGCACTGAAATACCTTCCTAATACTCCCAAGAAAAGGATGAGAATAAAATGCACCTATAAAGTGGTCACCTTCAACTAACTTGCTTGGAGTCTTAAGTAGTGTTGTTGATTTCTGCTTAATTTTTTTTCTGTCAGTAGAAAATATATAATAATGTCATAGTGGGAGGATGAATGCCATTGCTAGAGTTCCTTTACAAAATCAAAGGACATGTGCTATGTTTCAGTAACTATACGCCAATGCTACCCTGTGGCCTCGGTTCTACCTTGTCTTACAGATCTGTTGATGCATGTAAAGAGCATTTGTGCTTTCCTATTACCTGCTCTATTTAATCAACCATTTCAAGGGTAAGAATCGAAATCATTGTCCTGTTTAAGACAACAAATTTGGTTGTCTTTTCTTTTTCCCTAGAATTCAAACCCAACCTCTGTCTAACAATAGTATACTATAAGGATGATTCGAGATAGCCCTTTTTTAATTAATAGATTATTCTGTGCCATTGAGTTCCCACAATTTTTTTCATTTAGTTCTTTATTCTAAATTTTATAATAATAAGATTGCATCAACAGATGAAATAAATGTTATATAAATAACAAACACTTCGTCAGAGGCCAAAGAATTCAAATACTGCTTCTGTTGTGTCAAAGATAAATTCATCATAACTATTAAGCTAAGTAATATCTTTTCAAGTGCAATTCAGAACCATAGGTGTGTTAGTCCATGCCTTTTGCTAAAGATAGGTACATCATGCCCTGATGTCCTCCTGGATGATAATAACCTTAACTACGATAAATATCACCGTTCCCCAGATACTCAGAGCATTGCGCAAAGATTGGCCAAACAAACAGAGATTTGAAGACTACCATTGGCAAAGCGCTTTATGTGCAGGCATAAGAAGCTGGGTTCAATCAGAACATTCATGTAGAAATCCAGACAGAGTAGTAAACTGAGGCAAACCATCCTAGCCTAAGTAGTGAGCCCCATATTTCAGTGAAAAACATGTCTCTAAAAGCGGAATGGATAGAGGTTGAAGACAAAGGAAGTTATGATAGTTCTGTGGCCCTCACATGCAAGCATATGCATGTGGAGGTGATGTCATGAGCATCCAGGCACTTGCTGCCACACAGATCTTTACCTCCCACATAGACACAGTGGAGAAAAAATAGAAAGTTGTAGTCAGTCTTCATTACTGTGTATTCTCAATTCACTCATAGATTCTTCTTGCTAGTAGTAAAGACACTGGCTCAGTTAAGATAGTAAATGGTACAATAATAGTTCTTTAATCATCAATCAGTTGAGGAATCTTTGACATAAAAGGGCTTTCAACCAATCTGCATGAAAGAACTGACCTGTGGACTTCCAAATTATATACTATTGATAGTGCTAATATTTAAATGATATTTCTTGGCTTTATTTAAAACTAGTCTATTGCTGATAATCCATAAATTAATCTTTGAACAATACTGGTGGAGATCAGGACATGCCCATCATTTAAATACGTTTAACTCTGAAAATTATAACCAGTTTTACTAGTGAACTATGAATTAATCTGTTTGGTTTGCTAATCATTTTATCAATTTTCTTACTCACAATATATGTTAAGTATGTACTTTTAAAAAGAAACTCCATTACTTTAAGTGCCTTGAATATCTGTGCTTTTGTAAGTTGTGATATAGTTGATCAATAATTCTATATATATATGTTGAAATGTTTGAGAGAACAATCTTAGAGACCCTAAATGCTTCCTACAAGGCAGGTTTATTGAATTGCTTTCACCAGAAAACTGCATTGAACCAACATTTATAAACATCCCTCATCAGATATCAATCCTCCTAGGGCCAAAGAAGAAGAATGAAAAGTAATGTTGAAGATACATGAGCTAGAAAATTCAGACACAAATAGCTTTCACCAGAAAAAAAAAAAGAACAAAACTGAGAATAGGAAAGAACATTTTGGTTTCTGAATGACCAAACATTTACATTACCAAATCCTTTACAAAATTACTCTGATCAGAAGAATCAATGAACTTTGAAGTGCCCAATGAAAGTGACAATGAGAACTTCAATTAATGTTAAATATACTAAAATCAGATTTCGTGTTCTACTCATGTACATAGTCATTGATTCATTGATTGTATGTGTGTGTGTGTGCGTTTGCGTGTGCATGTGTGTGTGTGTGTGTGTGTGTGTGTGTGTGTGTGTGTGTGTGTGATTATATGTGTCATTGTGTACATGCTAGTCAGAGGACAACTTGGAAGGCCTGGCCATCTTTTCCACCATATGCTAGTCTTAAGAATCAGACTCAAGTCACCCAGGTTTACAAACAGTGCTTTTATGTTTTGGATCATTTTGTTTCCAAATTTTTTCTCTACAGTTTTTTTTTTTTTATAAAGACACAATTTTACATAGGTTATTAGTGGTAATAATACCTTAAATACAAAAAATTGGTTAGATAAAGAAAATCACTTGCTTCCTTTTGCAAACAAGCAAGGCATTTTAAAGCTTGTGCAGTTTAGAGGTCACTAGATATTAACTGAAAATAATGTTAAAATTTCATAACAATTCTCACAATTTTTACTTAAAATTGTATGGATATGGGAAATATAGAAGAATAATTAATCTGCATATAGCTAGGCTTTGGTGCCAAGCATATTTTAGCCAGAAAGTAATTATTTTAATTCTTAAATCCTCCCTTCATTTTTATGAACCATGAAGTTTCAGCAATAATCCCTGGGAAACACAAGCATTGAGCAGTCTTAATAGAAATAAACTTTCAGCGCGAACATCTCAGAATTCTCCTGACATTTTAATTTCAATAAAGGGTTTGACGAAGCTGTGAGGCTATTAACTCCAGGGAAATGAATCCATGCATTTAGCCATAATTAAAAACTGAATACTGAACATGTATTTTTATAAGAACCATGTGTTTTTTACTTCTATACACAGGCTGAGCTTCTGTAAGGCTACAGGACATCAATGTTTCAAGAAATGAGTGCATCATTTTTTGTAAAGTACATCTAAACAAGCTAAAAAGGGCTTATTGGATGAATCTTCAGCATTTATATTACTAATAAAGCTGATATAGAATATTTTATCCCATGTATTCATTTGACACTGCGATGGTTAGTCTCAGTTGCCAATTTAAGTAGCTCTGGAATCAACTAAAAGGCAAGTTGGTTTGCAAACGTATTATGTGAGAGCTTTTCTTGAACTAGGTTATTTGAAGTGGAAGGAATCACTCCACATGTGAGGGAGCGTTTCCAAATGTAATGGAGACATAAAGGACATGGAAGAAAGGAACTTTTTTTTTTGACTGCCTTCCTTTTTTTCTTGCTGGAAAGATTATATATTCCTTAGCTGCCACTACTGCCCTCATTTACCAGTGTTAGATTCAGCTTCTTCTGGCTTCCATTGTAATCACTAGAAAATTTCCAAGAATCCTTTAATAATTCTGCACTAGATTGATACTATTGAGCCATCCAACCCCATGGACTGAGAACTTCCAAACCTTAGTTTCTCTGGTGTCATCCAAGCATTGTTGGACCATCTGGACTATCCAGACAATAGCATATAAGATTGCTTGTGTTCCTCCACAGAATCCTGAATTGTATATGTAATACAAAACTGACAAAATACATATAAACACAGATTTCTGTTAGAAAAACAAATACCTCATAAGATGTTATGTGTATGTAGTCCACAGTATGATAAACCATCTTTGTTTACCTCTGCTTCTGACTTGTAATGTATGGCAAATATGCATTAGTAATATTGAAGCAGCATTCTATATCACAGGGAAAGCAAGGGTCAGATTACATAGAGGACCCTCGCTGCAGATATGACTATCACTTCCCATCTCACTTTGTTTGTTTTTGAGATGATGGCATCTTTCAATAAAGACACACTCTTCCTACAAGAAGGCCAGTACCTTTATTTGATTTGTTCTGCTATAAACTCTCCATTCTTCTGTGCTCAAATGACACCTCATGATGCCATTCATTATATTAGGAAATAATAAACATAGAATCAAAAGAGAGCCATAGTTA
This sequence comes from Mastomys coucha, assembly GCF_008632895.1. Taxonomy (NCBI): domain Eukaryota; kingdom Metazoa; phylum Chordata; class Mammalia; order Rodentia; family Muridae; genus Mastomys; species Mastomys coucha. The sequence goes on along the minus strand of NW_022196912.1, from coordinate 110,141,687 downwards.
CTGGATAATAAATTAAATTTCCTAAGTAATATAGGATGCCTGATAAATAAGTAACCTGTGTTACCAAATTTTTCTTTCATCTTATTTGAGCCAAGGATTTTTATCACCAATTTAAAAAAAAACAAACAAACAAAAAAAAAAAAACAGGAGGATGGAATTCTCTGGAAATGAAATATACCAACATGTTAAATGAATCAAAACAGTAGTTTTCTTGTTCATACCTCTACAGAGTACTACAGTGCTCCAACAAGAACTACAAAATACTTATTAGTGGAGAATAATGTAAAACCAAACAAACAAACCTAAACAGAGCCAAAACCAAAACAAACAAACAAAAAACTGAGCTATATTCTTGGTTCCTTAGAGGCAAAATGTATATTTCTTTTGTTTTTTTCTCTTGGATAAATTTCTTTCAGGAAAAATTCTTCTAGCCCCTGTGTATTTCCTGGTTTCCTGGAAAAATGATCAAAATCTTTGGGGAAAAATGTGATGATTTCAACTAAGAACTCTTGCTCTCCTGTCTTCATGTCTGAATATTTGAGAAAATGGTGGGATTAGGGTTTTGTCTCCACATATTTGTGCTCCAGTGTGATCCTTCTTGTTCTGGAATTGGCTGGTACAATCTGTGTGATTCTGAAGGGAAGTGTCAACCAGTCCGTGTGGACCACTAGCCTAAAGCCAAGTCCTAGAATTCAGCTGTTTGTGGAGTATGTGATCCTGGTGCTGTCTTTTATCTCATTGAATACATATATTTCAGTTAATTTTGAATGGAAATAAAATCATTTATTAATTATGGGTCATCAAAGATCAATGGACCCTCTTGTATATTCACACAGATAGCAATTTGAATTTGAGGCTGGTTTAGCATTGCATATCTTAAAAATGCCCAGTGAATTATGCTACAAAACCCTAGTTCTTATGAGTATTCATGTCTGTATGTGTTGTTATATTTCCCTTCATTTTATCTATAATACTAACTTGGATTTTGAGAATCAAGTCTCAGAAAATGATATTTCAGGCCAAACTGGAGATGGAAAAAAATATTCACTTCCAAACTCTCAATCCCTTAAATGCTACCTTAGTTAATACACTTACTCAATCTGACGTTGATTTGCTTTATAAATAAATAAATGTAACACCAATTTCACTAACTGTCTGCAAAATGTCAATAAGGTAGTGTGTAGAAAATCTCCAACACATTGGATTATTGTCAGCAAATATTGATTTCTATCTTCCACCAAACCTCCTTCATGCTTCCTCTATTACACCATAACACCAAGAAATGTATTGTCTCACTTCATTAAATATGTGAATCTCCCAAGTTTTACATCATACCTTGCATTAAGCTGTTCTATTTAACCTCTGTGTTCAGATTTTATTCCAAATGCCATAAAAATCGAAGGGTATTTCACAACAAAAATTAGCATCCCAGTCTCACTGTACTTTCTTTGCACTTCTTACATGTTGCTACATGATTATTACTTTTAATATCAAATATATTCTTATAATTCCTTGCTTAAAGCTTATCCCCAGTGAGAATGTAGCATCCACACATGATGAGCTCAACCTATTTGTTTTAGAAATTTATTAGAGGCAAAGGGGAGGGTGGATGGGTTGGGGGCCTTATGGAGTAATATTTTGAAGGGTATATTAGTCAAGGTGCTCTAGAGTCACAGAACTTATGGTAGTCTCTATGTAGTAAAGGAATTTATTGATGACTTACAATCTGTAGTCCAACTCCCAACAATCAACTCCCAACAACGGTCGGTAGCAGCTGTGAATGTAAGTCCGAGGATCCAGCAGTTGCTCAGTCCCACAAGGCAAGCAGGTGAAGCAGAGAGAGCTTTCCTTCTTCCAATGTCCTTATACAGGTCTCCAGCAAAAGGTGTGGCCCAGGTTAAAGGTGTGGGTCACGACACCTTTAACCCCAGATGACCTTGCTTGAACTCATAGATCTTCCAGTCTTCTAGGATTCATAGCCACTATGCCACCACACCTTTAATCCCAGATGATATTGAACTCATAGATCTATCTATCTTAATCCTCTGGGATTCATAGCCACTATACTTCAAGATCTCCATGCCAAGATTCAGGTCAGAAACATGTATCTCTCAGCCTCCAGATTAGGGCCAGGTGAGCCTTCTAATTCTGGATTGTAGTTCATTTCAGATATAGTCAAGTTGACAACCAGGAATAGCCACTACAAAGGGGGACAACATTTGAAATGTAAATAAATCTAATAATGAATAAAAGAGTATCACTGACCAGCCATCAATTATTTTGTTAAATAAATTACTCAAAGAATCAAAATATTGTCTAAACAAGTGCCACATAACGGTAGGAACAGGAAAGTCTTGGGTCTGTGTAATTTAAAAATTCAAAGTGATAGGTAGGAATGTGATCTTGATAATTCAAGAAAAGAAAGATAACAACAGCTGAAAAATCAAAACAAGCTTCATGAATCAAGGAATATTATCCATAATCGAACAAAAACGTGGCAGCTGAAATGGTGCCACAAGGCTATAACATAAGACATATTCATGAGCAGCCATACCCCCTCATCATGTCTTGGGGCTCAGTTGTACCAGGAGTATCTTCGACTACTCAATAAAATTGTCAATATTCATATTCAGTTTATGTCTCCTTAACATTATTCTATTTCTCAGAAAATGTATATTTGGTCCTGAAAGCTTCCCTAAGGGTATACGTATACACTCAAAGGCGGGCAATTCATTCCACTGTCTATGATCTTCGTGGGTCATAGACCAATTTCTTTAATGATGTGAACCATATATTTACAATCTCTCCCTTTTCACTTCCAGAAGCTGCTGTGATATTTAAAATACACTATATAAAATACCGATTTTTTTACACAGGACACTTAAAAGTTATACATTGGTTTAAAAAAATCTTTAAGCTAATAGCATTCTTTGTTAGCCACCATAAAAGGGAAATAATGATGTTCATTCTAAGAACTAATAATAAGGAAAGCTCAGAAAGGAATCTACCAAACACTTCCTAATAGATGCTGTAGTGAAACAGGGGAACTGCTCATATCAAGGGACATTTAGCATTATATCTTATTCAGAAGAAATGAGAGCAGATGCATTAGACAATGAGTTTTACTGCTTTTAACAGAGAAGCATTTTTATCAAGATGATGTACATATTTAAGTTTAAACATTGGGGTATTTGTCTGGATTTCTTGAAAACTTAGAGATTTTTAGATCTACTCTGATGAGGGTTTAAACTCAGGTTCAGCTTGTTTCCTCACTTGGTTGATTTGTTTATATGGTTGTGAGGCCACTTTCAATCCATAAGTTGAGTATGTTCTTTGCCCTTGAATGCATGTGCAAAGTGTATGTGATGTATAAAGTAAGCTGCATTGCCTAGGCCTGGGGGCTTGCTCATTCATTCTTATCTGCCTTTAATCTTCATTATAGATTCATATAACTATTAGCTTGAAGACGACCATGGCCAAATAGCACAGCTGGATCCTGAAACGTTCTCAATAGTATTAAACTCATTACAGACTGTTTATTTACCCTTCCACCACTCTGTCCATACATGTAGAGTCTTTGTGCATTTGTTTCATGCTATTTTTTAAATTTATTTCAGTATTTTGTGTTCTCCAATTCTAAAACAAAAAATAATGAATAAGAAAAAAATCTATTTCTAATCCCATGTTTTCTCCCACCTATGCCTCTGTCATCCCTTATTTCTCATACAAACCTCTGACTTTTTACACTCATTCTCTAATTTCAACCTTTAATTGGTTTCTGCCTCTATAAGCCAACACAAGTCACAAACATCAGCATGAAATACATAGCTGTCAGGTGTAGAGGTATTCTGTTCTACAGAGAGACCTAAATTTTATTATATTTTTAGCATATTTTTTCCACATACTCTCCTCACACACCATGTTTCCTACGAGCTTCTTCACTTGCTACCATGCAAATGTTCACCTTCTGTGATTTCTTAGACTAGTTCACATTCAACAGACATTTCAGGACATCTCAGTGCATGTATGATATCTGAGAAAGAATTTAGAATATAAATTATGTTGATGCCAATGAACAGGTTATTTTATTTCTCTTGCCTTCACCTCTTAGCTTCTGAAATTATCAACACTAACTACCTGTACCTGTGTGTCATGAATAATGGCCAACTCCCAATGGAATTACATTCTCAGCCCAACTTTTAACTTTTATATACATACATCAACTTTTAGATCTCAGTACTACATAGTAATCCATAGTGATAATATCAGGAAGGCTTCCTTTTACTTATAAAAGGAAGCCCTTCCTTTTATTTATGGCTGCCCCCTGACAATGCCCACCAATCAATAGATCCTGTATATTATCTCCTAAGAATTGTGAACTACTATCTACTCTACATTGCTCTGATAACTGCTATACATAAAGATACTCAAACTTTGCCCTCTAGGCATTTGCAGTTGTGACCATATTTTTTCACTCGTAAAATTTTCTTATTTAACTGCCACAATGATCTGTTTCAATATAACTGATTTTGCATTCACTACTTAAAACTTTTTGCTCATCTGGTGATCACTAGGTCAAACCATTGGAGCCTCAACATAGTAGCCACTATCCCTGTGTCAGAGTCTGCCAATCAATCTGGAATAATCTCACATTTTGAGCCACCAAACCACTTCTTTGTCCAACCACTGAAATGCATCCCTTACTAAAAGTGAGTTTACAGGACATGTGAAGGAGAACCAAATATTCTATCTGTAGCAAATACACTTCACAGAAACATTTACTCACAGGTACTAGTGATAAATAAAATGAGATTCCGCTGGTATGATGGCTATTCCCCATTGTCAACTTGACTATGTCTGGAATGAACCACAATCCAGATGGAAGGCCCATCTGTGATGTAGATCTTGGGGCTGGAAGACACAAGCTTTTGATCTTAATCTTGAGGCATAGAGGCCATGAAAAATTTAGGCCCAGGCAAAGCAACGTACACCTATGACCCAAGGAGACAGAAGCAAGCAGATCTCTGAGTTCAAGGCCAGGCTAGGACAGAACAATTTTCAAATAAAGAACAGCTTTGGTCCAGGTGTGGTGGTACACACCTTTAATCCAGGCCAATCCTTCTGCTAGAGAACTACATAAGGATAATGGAAGAAGGGAAGCTTTCTTTTTCTTTTCCTGTTTGCACTTGCAAGTCCATCTAATTCTTCAGGATTCCAGCTAATATGGAAGTTGGTGCCAGGGACAGGGGTGTTGCTGTGATAGGCATGCCCATGCTTCTGTTTAGAAGAGTGTGAGTTTGAGGACTTTGGTTTTTGAAAGTAATGGAATGTTTTAAGTGGGTCTTAAAGGGTCATCCTACTAGCAATATGAAAGACACTAGGGCTGAGGATAATTTAAGCTGTACAGCCTTGCTCTAGACGTTTCAGAGGAGAGAAAATTTAGTATGTTGCCTGGAGATCATTTGCACAATGTATTGGTGAAGAATGTGGCTTTGTTTTTTGTTTGTTTTTGTTTTTGTTTTGCATTGAGTCTGCCTGAGGCTAGATTAATTGTATTGACAGAGAAAGTCTCAAAACAACCAAATTTAGATTTTGTTCTGTGGTTCACTTTTATGAGGAGTGTTTTGATCAAACATAGTAAACACAGAAAGGAAAAAGACAAAATGTATGGTTCAAGTACTAAAGACACCAGGGAGTAGAATGTGGTGGTTTGAATATGCTTGGCCCAGGGGATGGCATGGTAAAGACTTGAGGCATTGTTGGAGTAGGTGTGACCTTTTTGGATGAATTGTGTCACTGTGAGGGTGGGCTTTGAGACCTTCCTTCTAGCAGCCTGAGAATGCTAGTCTCACCTGGATGCCTTTGAATAGGAAAAAGAACTCTCAGCCCCTTCTCCAGCACCATATCTACCTGCATGCTACCCTGATTTTTGCTATGATGATAGTGGATTAAACCTCCAAATCTATAAGGGAGCCCCAATTAAATGTTTGCCTTTATAAGAGTTGCCTTGGTTATGGTTTCTCTTCACAGCACCGGAGACAACTGGATTCTATATATATGTTGTAGAGTATGGATAAAAATGTAGTTCTATGAAATAATGTGAATGAGCAATCTAAAGCTTCATGCTTTATTATAGATGACATTGATAGATATAAGAGAGAAAAAGACAGTAGACATGACTCCAAATACAGTAAATTTTAAACATAGGCCAACACAAATTATTACATTAGAAGTTGTGAGTGTATATATATATATACATATATGTGTATATATATATATAGCTATATGAAAAATACATGCACAAAGAAAAAGAGAAAGAGACAGAGAGTCAGAGTCCGAGACAAAGAGGGAGACGGACACAGAGATGGAGACTGAGGCAGAGATGAGGCAGAAATGGAGTGAGAGGGTCTAAGAGAAAACCTTTGATATAAAATTCACAATCACTAATGCTGATCTGCGAGGCAAACTTTTATTCCCTTGAATCAATCAATCCTTTTTCAATTAATAAAGATTGAGATGATTTATATATGTTATGCAATGATTATCTAAATCAAAGTAGCAAATCCATCACCACCTACACTGCACTTTGAATTTCTCAAAGCTTCTCATCTCATAGTTTATGGCTTGATTCTTTGATTGACATCTCCATATTTCTACCAAGGCACAGACCTTGACAAGTACTGACATATTTTTTCTTGAATCTGAGATTTTAGAATCTAGACATGAATGGCTCATATAGTATGTGATTTTTTTGTGGCTGAAATGTTTTACCTGCATTATGTTCTATGAAGATGTCCACGTGCTCCCAAGTAGTTGGGCTTTCCTCTAAAGGTAAATCATATTAACATATCTGATTGTCAGTCAGGATGGCCAAACAGCTATGTAAAGAAAATATTCTGAGTGTGTCCACCATTCTATTGGATCATGTTTCATCTGCCTATTGGTTGTGATTCAGTTCAGAAGCTGTTTACATTGGATGTCTGATGTAAATTCCTGGAAAGACTTTTTTTTTAATATGATAGTAATATCCAATTGCCAAACCCTAATTTAATTCGTCCTGGTAAAAATGGGAATATTATGCTTTTTTCCTGCTTCTTTGTGTTATCTTCAACATTACTTAGTGAAGGCACAAAACCACTGATTATCTATTTAATGTTTTTAACTTGGGGAATGTATAGTCATTTAGAATTATATGCTTCTTATTCCCTTTCATATTCATTTTTAAAATCAATAATCCTATGTAATGATAAATTGCCACCTCACTTAATGAAGGAGGTATTTGGAAAGCAGTAGGCTACCCTGTGGTAGACAGAGCTGGGGTTAATACTTCTGCATTCTCTGTCATAGTTTCCAGTAGAGTCTATTACACAAAATAATACAGCCATCTACCCATGATACATTTCAAACAGAGACATATATTGAGTGACCGAAAGTTGCCTCCAGGCATGAAGGCAGCTACTTCTGATTCAAAATTATGATGTGTCAGAATGGTATTAGCAATGACAAGAATTTCTTCCACTATAGTTTTCACTAACCACTCCCCAGGAAAGCATGTGAAAATCTTAATTCTCCATCTAGATCCCAAGTTTTTATTCCTCCCCAAGTATTTCTACTTATTCTTAAACCATCTATTCACTGTTAACTTGTTAGGATTTGAAATGCCTACCCAATGTAGTGTTTAAGCCTTTAAAATTTCTGCTTTTGGAGTATGTTAAATTAATTGACCATATTTTTAAAAAATCTACATATGATGGTAGTTCTTAATATTCATTTTCTTTAAAAGAGAGGTGGAAAGATAATCACCCCTGGCAAACTCCACTAATTATATATAAACAGTAAGTAATTTTGTGTCTATAGTTAATAACATAGTATATGAAATTCATGCACACTCCTGCCACTACAGCTAATAATTATAATAGTCAACGTTTGTGGAAAAAATTTTAAGTCAGACACTATTGAATATGGTTAGAGGAAATAAGTCATTTGCCATTGTGCCCTCAGAGGAAAAATAAGATGAGTGCTGATTTATTTTTCTATTTTTTAAAGGAAATTAATGCACAGAGAATTAGTACAAACTTAATGATTTTTAATCTTTATAAAGTTAATATGGACATAGACAGTCTTTAAATTGAAGAGATATACTCCAGTACTATATGGCAAGCCCTTCAAAGCCTCCATCACACTGAACTATTCATGCTTATTTTCTAAGGAAAGGTGTTGCATTGCAGTCAATGTTGTCACAAGTCAGGTAAGTCCTGAGTTTCAATTCAGCAGAGCTTTGGGAAAGACTATTTACATCTTTTTTTGTATGGAAGTAATGATGTCAATATCTAATCCATGATACCAGATTTGAATCAGAATGCTTTTCAAACTCAAATGAAAAATACAGTCTTCTCTGGGCTTCTCATCCATAATAAAATCACTGAGATATGAACAATCCTGTGATGAGGGCTTTTAAGGTTCTGGCTATCGGCAAAAAAGAAACCAATTGAGATTTGTTTTTCAAGAAGATGGTGTAATGTTCCTATATCTTGATATTAGGAGGGAAGCCAAAACCCAAATTGTGCACCATCTGGAGAAGAAATATAATGAAGAAAGCCAACAAAAATATAATTATAACAACTGGCTTAGAAATAATAACTGCATTTATTAAGAACAGCCTGAGTAGATATTCAAGCAACAAAGTGACTTGAATTTCCATTAAAAGTGTGGAAGCAGGATGAGAAACTATTCTTGGAAATTCAACCCTGAGAACAGGAGATGTGGAGATAGTCCATAAAATATTAAGATCAAATATATACAGTTAAAACTATCTTATTATTTACAAAAGGAGGTGATATTTGGTCATTCTTAACTGATAAGAAAGATCTGTTGTTGAATCTACCTGGGAATACATGAAGCAAGTACCTTTTTATTCTTCAAGAAACAAGTTTAGCCACGTTTAATATATATTAAACCAAGAGATCCTCTCCCTGGCTGCCTAATGAAGCCAGTCTTCTCCTGGCTGCCTTTACATCAAGATGGAGAACTCACTGCTTGTTCTCCAGCACCATGTCTGCTTTGGCACTGTCATGCTTTCCATCATGATGATAATTGACTGAATGTCTGACCCTATAAGCCAGTCTCAATTAAATTTCTTTAATAAGAATTACCTTGGTAATAGTGTCTCTTCACATCAACAAAAATCCTAGCTAAGACAGGTACTAAAATAAAGAGAAAATATGATATGCTTTTATTTTTAATTACCAACATGGAATTGGAGAAGTGAATACATTTAAATTCTAGTTAAACTACAAAGGAAAAAAATCAGAAGAGGTATTAGATGAAAGAGGGACTGAAGAATGCTGTACGTGGAAAAAGCAGTCTTTTTCAGGAACTTAGCACTTGAGTGTCCAATACCAAGCAATAAGTTCTGAAACCATATGCACAAGTAATGCTATGCAGGCAGAGCTGACGATACTAGGTAATTTATTTATATATAGATATACTCATGAAACAATAATCAGTAAATAAGTAAATAAATAAAGAAATAAAATTGCCATAAATTCAGAAAAGAGCAAAGAGAAGTATTTATAGAAGGATTTGACGTCCTCAAAGGAAAGGAAAAATGATGTAATTTTATGATACTTTAAGGGAAAATTAATCTATTAAAAGTTTGTATGTATAGGTTTTCTTAAGTTGAAGTTCAGCTGAATAAGCAGTGCTTTGCAAAATGGGGAGAGAGAAAAGCCATGAACAAAAGTGCTCTGAATCGAAAGATTGCCACGCTAGGATTCATTTAATCCTTCAGTGAGAGGGAGTAAAGAAACATTACAGATTATTCAGTACAGTGGAGAAGGAAAGAAGGAAGGAAGGAAGGAAAGAAGGAAGGAAGGAAGGAAGGAAGGAAGGAAGGAAGGAAGGAAAGAAGGAAGGAAAGAAGGAAGAAAGGAAGAAAGGAGGAAGGAAGGAAGAAGGGACAGAGAGATGGAGGGAGGGACAAAGGGAAGAAGGGAGAGAGGGAGGCAGGGAAGGTAGAAAAGAAGGAAGGTAAGTTAGGGAGAAAAATAGAGCAAGAAAGAATAAATGAATTAATGAATAAAAGTTATATTTAACCCTGATATTTCTCGGGATCTCTCTCTCTCTCTCTCTCTCTCTCTCTCTCTCTCTCTCTCTCTCTCTCTCTCTCTCTCTCTCATCTCTCTTCTAGGTATTTTTTTTTTGCAATTAACAGACTTAATTCAAATTTGCTACTACATTAGTTTATGTAGTGACCAAATCTCATTATTTGTATTATAGATTGATATCAAAAGGAGTATATAATATAGAAACTTCAAAGGGGAAGATTGATATCTCAAGTCATAGCTCAAATCTATTCTTCTGTAATTTTACCTGCTTAGAAAACTTGGATGTTTTTTCATCTGACCATTCTCCATATTCTGTTCTGTATTACCTTTTGTTGTATGCTCTGGCCAATACCAAATTATACCACGTCATGTTTAGGTGTGAGCTTCTATTCTTCACTCTCAACACCATCCTTCTCTTGCTTCTTTAACCTCTCTAAATAGAAACCATCCTCTTCTTGCCTCTTAAATAGATCCTCCCTTGTGTTTTCTCTGTTGTCAGGAATGACAAGCCCCCTTATTTTATATGAGTTTACTATGAAAATTATGACATATTTGTCTATCTTTAAGTTTCTTAGATTAAAAACCTCAAGGAGTCCCCAATATATGAGAGTTCTTTCTTTTATAACACTGCTGTAGCTTGTAATCTTAATTACCTATATGATAGTGGTTATTCAGCCTCCTTTGCTTCTAGAAGAAGAAACCTAGGAGGAATATGGCCATCAAAGAAATCTTCAAATCTCATGAACCTGCCTTGGAAGGTTTCAGCTTATGGTCTATGCATATTGTACAATACATAATGTTGTCACAGTCCTCTGAGACATACCAAGCAGATATTTAGAAATATGTGATTGGCATAAAATACCAAACATAGGTCTATAGACATGAATAAGTCTGTTTGTTTTCCTATCTTAGCACAGAGAAACCCAAAAATTAATGGTGGAGTGGAACATGTTTTCTTTATGTTGTGTTCAGTTTTTCATGCATGTTTGCAAGGTTATTATGAAATCTAAGAACCTAAAATGGTACCTATATGTTTCGTACAGTCTGGAGAATGATTTTTCATAACTATACTTTCTGTTCAGATTGAATGAATTTGCTATATATACAGAACACTAAATACCAAAAAGCAAGTCGCAAACACAAAGATACTTGAGAAACATTATAAAATAAGGTGATCAACACAACCAGCAGCGATACTTAGAGTAGATCAATTTTGGGGACAATCATAAAGAAGCATCATCAAATGCAATGCTCATAACATGTTGGAAACACAAACTGGGGAAGTCGTGCTGAGGAAGACAACGGGAGTTCCCTATCAAGTGTCCAGGACAGAGAATACCGCTCTGTAACAGTTCATAAGCAAGTCAGGCATTTACAGCCATCCAATAGAAATGATTGGGGGGGGGAACCTAGAAACAGTCTTGTAACCTTTCACCATACATAGATTTGGGCAGGGCAAAGGAAGCATTTTCATCTTAGAGGAGTTAATAGTTTATCTTCTCTTTTCAGGCACTTTTATAGCCTCAGATAAGCAATAGAAACCAAAGTTAGAAATAGTTTCCCTATTTGCTCTTGTCAAGAAGAATGCTTTTAATATTCTTAGTTTCTTCTTTCTACTGAGTAAGAGGACTGGACAGCTCCAAGACAGAGAGTTTCACAGGAAACAAGGGATAACCTCTTCATAATATAGTCTGCTTTGTTTTCAAGAATATTAAAAAGATCAAGAGAATTTTCATGTTACCAAGTAACTGCTATAGGTTCCTAGTGAGTTTATGGCATTACTGTCTATTTTCAAATTACAATGATAATCAGATTGGAAATATGATCAATTTGTGGATAAATCTACTTGATCCTTTCAAAAATATTACCTATTATTACTTATCTGTTGCAGAGGCTATGTGAATCTCTTAGAATAAGTGCCTCATGTCCATCTTTTATAGCTTACTGTGAATACCTAAAATTGAAATCATTTTCTTAAAACAGTTTATTAGGTGATTGCTTCCCATGGCAGTTATTTTAGTGTCCAGACACTTACCAAAAAGAGTACCTTTTCCTACCAGATGATAAACTTGAATTTATTGAAAATATCATTTTCTCATGCCAAAGTATTGAAGTGCTAATTATTGCTCTTTTGCTTCCAAGCCTCTTCTCCAAACCACAGATCAGATCACACTATTGATTCTTTCTCACATTTCAAACACAGAGAGCTGCCATCTGACCACACTAATCCCCTTATTTATATCCTAGTTAACAACTCCTTCTATCCCTTAAAATTTATCTTTCTACTCTACAACTATCAGTGTTCTTATAATATTTATTTTATTGTGTGTGTTTGTTTTATTTAATTATTGGAAATAGATTTTAATGCAATACATTCTGAACATGTTTCCACTCCTCCAACATCTCCCAGATCTTCCCCACTTTTCTGCTCACCTAAGTCCATATTCTTTCTTTCTTTCCCTCATTAGGACACAAACATATACCTTAAATGATAATAACAATAAAATAGAATTAGGTAAAATAAAAAACAAAACAGAATATAACAAAAACAAAAAACAAAAACAGAAAAAAGTCCAAAGAAAGCATTTGAGAAGCTCATACAGACACATGTATCCTTACATATAAAAATTCAATAAACCACAAAACAGGAAACCATAATGTATAACTCAAAAACAAGAAGAGAGAAAGAAAGAAAGAAAGAAAGAAAGAAAGAAAGAAAGAAAGAAAGGAAGAAAGAAAGAAAGAAAGGAAGGAAGAAAGGAGAAAGATGAGCGAGCTAGAGAAAGAGACATTGAGAGACAGAGACAAAGACAGAGACAGAGAGGCAGAGAGAAAAATGGAGAGATAGAAGTCTTGGCAAAGTACTATGAAACAAGAAAACCTCAAAAGTAAGCTTCCTATTCTGAAAAATGGGTTATATCTATTTGATACATTGGCCAAAAAGGACCCATGGGAACTACCAAACAACCAAGTCTATTTCTAAAGCTATTGGTTGATCTCTATGAACTGACTACAATGTATTAATTCAGAACATCATGCCTCCAAAATTCATTGAACCTGAAGAAGTTGAGCTGGTGACGACCTAGAGCCTTCACCCATCCTGACACATGTTCAAGGTACCATCAGGCACAGTGCACACTACAAAAGAAGAAGAGTAAACACCAGACTGGTTACAGATCTTGGCTCTACGGTGATCCCTGCCTGCAAGAAGAGCTCGTGTGAGAGTGGCAAGAAGCTTCCAGGACTCAACAACCAAAGCATCATGGAGTTTATAGCACACATGAAGAAATGGTACCCATACCTGATGCTGTTTAGGGGTCCCCGGAGACTCGAGGCAAGGGATGTAAGGAAAACAAAATACTAATGTTCTACTAAAGGAACATAGAAATAAAATCATTTCTAACAACCTTCTGCTTCACTTATTGATCAGTGTCTTGCCCCTCCATTACCAAAGAAGACTTCTCTCATAGTAGAAAAGAATAAATCCTAGGTCTACAGTTGAAAAATGTACCCAGAGTGGGAGACCTTTAAACAGAGTTGGAAGGGATGCTTCCAACTCTTCTCTCAGCTAAGGGCTAAGGGAACCTTGCAGCAGAACATGCAGAAAGATTGTAAGAGACAGAGGGGATGAAGAACACTAAGGGAATAGGCCTTACTCATTTTCTTAAGTAGTGATTTTATGTGGCAGAGCCCAGGTCATTATGGGTGCTCTTGTCCCTGAGCTGGAGTCCATGGGTTCTTAAACGTATGTGTTTTCAGTATTGCGGCAGACAAATATCTACATAAAACTGTTAAATTGCTTGTTGTTTATATCAAACAAATTTTATAATACTCATTTTTATTGTTATAATATTTTATAAATTTTAAAGAATATGACAAAAAAGGTATTGAAGCGAAGGTCTCTGGGAGGAGTTGGGGTATGAAAGGGAAACAAGAATGTGGTTTAATTCTATTTACTTAATATATGTTTTTAAGTGTTAACAAATTCAGATAAGTTGAAATCTGTTTTTAAACTTTTATTGCATTATGATGAGAAAAGTTACATGATTTCAATTTATCTGAATTTGTTAACATTTAAAAACATGTTTTGATTAAATAGAATGGAATCACATTCTTGTTTCCCTTTTGTACCACCGCTCCTCCCAGAGACCCCCCCTTCAATACCTACAATATCTTTTTTGTCATATTCCTTAAAATTTATAAAATCTTATAATAATAAAAATAAGTATTATAAAAGTTGTTTGATATAAAACAACAATCAATTTAACAGTCTTATGTAGATTTTCATCTACAGCAAAATTGAAAATATATTTTTCTCAATATAAATTTTAAATAAGTTCAAACATATTAACTGTATACTTAAAAATAATACATCACTACCAGTATTTTCTTAAATGAACATGAATATATAAAGTCTTTTTGTTTGTTTTGTACTTAGCAGTGTTTAAAATCTTGGCTCTTACTGTGGGGCAAGCCCAAAATAAGAACAATTTTTAGACATTGGGTTTCATTGTAATAAGGCTGTATTTCAATGACCTTCATATCACCAAAGGAATTTTACCTCCATTGTAACTAAGCTGAGAGTTAATAGTTCTGCTGCACCAAGAAATGAATTGTAGGCATGATTTTTGGATACAGACTTCCTGCTATGGTCAAAGCTATTTGACTTGAGTGAGTGACTTCATTCTCAGCCCACAGAGAACAGGTTACACTCATTTAAGAAATGGTGAAGGTATTAAGATGTTCTATCCATGAAGTCATTCACCAACTGTTTCAATGAACAATGGTTCTGCTTGGAGGGTGGCACAGACATTAGGTGAGGGTAAGAATTTGATTCATTAGCTGTGATAATTTGGAAAAGCATTCATCTCAGAGAAAGAGTAATTTATAAAGTCCTCTTCTTTAAACTTGATACAAGAGTTACAAATGTCAAGCAAAGCATTCAGTCTCACTTTGTTGTTCTCTTACAAGCCACCTCCCTAGTTAATCGTCTATGTTTCTTTTGGGTATATAAATACTTTTGAAATATATAAGCTGTTCTGAAAACCATAGTATAGTGTAAAAACATCAACATAAGGAGCAAAACTACACCCTAGAAGAAGCAAGAAAGTAATCTTTCAACAAATCCACACAAACCTAATTCCACCTTTTACAACAAAAACAACAGGAAGTGACAATTACTTTTTCTTAATATATTAATTTGAAAATAAATATTACCAATATATCCTAGTCGATTGAAATCCAATAATATGAGGAATTAGAAATTTGTTGATTGTCATCCAATGGTCTCTCTAATTTGGTAATTGGAGAAATAAGTCCAATATTGCACAATCTATATACACTTTCAGCTTGTTGGTTTGTGACAGTGGCTATGTACAACATAAGGGTCTTGAAATCTTGCTTCTCCTATCTCAGCCTCTCTATTAGCAGTATTGTTTATTTCATGAAATCATGTATCTTTTTTCATCGTAATGCAATTAAACTTAAATCAATTTTTTAAAAAAGCATGCTGAGGAAACCTAGAGAGATCAAGCCCGTGGGCCCCCACTCCATTCTCAGCTCTTCCATGGCATCCAGCAGCATATGGGGTGTCCAAGAGTCTGAGGGCCTGACTTCCTGGCCTCCATGCAGGTTCCAGGTCCACTGAGCCAACTCTGCAGTTCCCAGGGGACCTCAGACTGAATCCCCCCAAGGGACCTAACCTTGAACCCACACTTCCTCACCCACACAACCACTCTCGCCTTACCTCTAGTATTCCCCTTTTCTGGGGAATCAAGCTTCCACTGGGCCCAGCACCTCCCCTCCTACTGATTCCAGATGAGGCAGTTCTTTGCTACATATGTAGCAGGAGCCATGTAACATCCTAGTATACTCTTTAGTTGGTGGTTTAGTCCCTGGGAGTTTCTGAGGGATCTGGCTAATTGACAGTGTTGTTTTTGTTATGGGGTTACAATCCCAGTCAGATCCTTCATTCTTTCCCTAACTCTTCCACTGAGAGTTTGCTTTCTTTTTGAGGAAATCTTTTATGTGCCTTCTGTCTGGCCTTGAACTGGCTAATACTGAACACCATATCATTCTACTTCTATCACCAAAGTCCTGGGATTCGAGGGGTCTAAAATCATATTCTGTTTTGTGCAGTTCCAGGGATACAAGTGACAGTTTTGTACATACAAGCATTGCTCTATGTCTGCTAACCTATATCCCTACTCACATACCAGGGTAATTTCAAAACAAGTAGAAATATTTCTCTCACCATGGAATTCCTTATCATATCTTCAATCAAAAAGTCTAAGCCACAACAATATCTGTTTTTTAACCAAAACTTGAAATATAAAGTTATTACAATAATACTTAAAAGTTTATATTTTCATTTCTGTTCTACAAATACTATGAGTTCAGAATCACAAAGCCTTCAATCTGCCTTTTACTTTTGCTGATATTCAAGTTTTCCTCTACTACATGGAGATCAACTTCTTACTCAGTGAGTTGGTATGAAATTGCAAATAATGAATAGGAATATAGTGTGTGGTATGGCAGATATTCAATAAGTATTATTTCCTCAAGACTAACTTCTCAGAACACTTCCATTTAATAAGCACATTTATGCTCTGATATAATATATAAATACATATATATATATTATCTTATATATCAACTTTTCTTAATACAGTTGTTTCATTTGAAACAAAATTAGAACTGACAAAATCAGTTTGCAGCTAATTTTCTAAATAACGCAAGAAAACCAAGACTAAAACTTGAGACACTACCTGCCCAAATGGAGGCTATATTCTTGTTTCCCATATGTATAAGACCTCGTATAAATCCCCTCTGTGTACTGCTTATAGGGTTTCAGGATACAGAACATCAAATTCAAGCCAGAAGAGATTTTGGCCACCAGCGTTTTAACATTGGCATCAGAAATGTTTTTAAAATGCAATAGCTGGGGATTATGTTTGATTCCCATCAGTATGAAAATGAAAACTCCCATATTATTGGTAAATGATCTCTAAGGGTCTCCAAAGTGACTAAGATTGATGAAAAGTATGAGAGAAGACTGTGATGCCTATGAATGATAAGAGAAATTTGACTGGGGGCCCAGATCTCAGCTGAATCCAGGCACACATTCGTCTCTGATGTGCAACTCTAGGCTCAGTGCAGGTGTTTTATAACATATATTTTGATTTCTCAAAAATTTTCCTTCCTCAGTGACATTAATTTAAGAATCATAAGCCAGAGTCCTCAAAGCTCATGAGGACACACTGAACAAAAATTGTCTGTAATAGGACCCGGATTAACTCAGAAGGGATGCTCCTATTTCAGCCTAGAAATGCCACTATAGAATGTTTACTTTCACTTACATGATAATGGTTCCATTTTAAAAAATATTAAAAACTATACTTAATATGACTGGTGTATTTGAACTAAGCATGGGAACTGTCAATAAAGAAAAAATCTTTGTTTTGCTTACTATTTGTGGACAAAATGTTACAGCTGTGATCAGTTTTAATTTTCACATATTCTGAAAGAAAAACACACATTAATACATTTATTGTTAAATAACATATAATTCTGAAGACCATAATTGAATGGGAATAAAATTTATAACATATTTTTTGTAATATTGATGTATTAGAAAATATCATCCTAAGTTTGTACAATCACAAAAAAATACACATGGTGTACACTCACTGATAAGTGGATATTAGTCCAGAAGCTCAGAATACCCAAGATACAATTCACAGACCACATGAAGCTCAAGAAGAGGGAAGACCAAAGTGTGGATGTTTCAGTTCTTCTTAGAAGGGGGAACAAAATACTCACTGGAGGAAATACCAAGACAAAGTGTGGAGCAGAGACTGAAGGAAAGGCCATCTAGAGTCTGCCCCACCTGGGGATCCATCCCACATATGCAGCAAACCAAGACATTATTGTGCCAAGAAGTGCTTGCTGACAGGAGCCTGATATGGCTGTCTCCTAAGGGGCTCTGCTGAAACTGACAAATAAAGAGGCAGATGTTTGCAGCCAACCATTGGACTGAGCAAAGGTTCCCCAATGGAGGAGTTTGAGAAAATACTGAAGGAGCTGAAGCGATTTGCAACCCTGTAGGAAGAACAATAATATCAACCAACCCACAAGAGCTCCCAGGGACTAAACCACCAACCAAATAGTATACATGGGGGGACCCATGGCTCCATCACATATGTAGCAGAGGATGGCCTTGTTGGGCATCAATAGTCGTGGGAGACCCTTGGTCCTGCCAAGGCTTGATGCCCCAATATAGGAGAATGCTAGGGTGGTTAGGTGGGTGGGGGAACACCCTCATAGATGTAGGGGGAGGGGGATCGGTTGGGGGCTTTCAGGTTGAAATCCGGGAGAGGGGATAACATTTGAATTGTAAATAAAGAAAATATCCAATAAAAATAAATTAATTAATTAATAAGTTAATTAATTCATTAAGAAATATTGGTTGATTGTTAGAGGGTATTTTGGGGCACTGTGTATTCAAATGTTGATTTCTGTAACCAGAGACCTGGTTCTAGTTTGTACTTTGGCAGGAATTAAAAATCTGTCATATGGATTGGTAGGAAATGTAGAGGAAGGGCAGGCTCAGAAAAGACCTTGCTTTTACAGTTGGTTATCTTGTTTTTTTTTTGTGCTTCGGGGTTTCATGTATCTCAGTCATCTGGTAGACAAAATTACTTTGAGGTTCAATGCTCTATATGACCATGATCTATTCCCTACACAGTGATATCATAACAAAACAACACAGATCATAATAAAAACATCTTTTTTAAAGATGTAAGAACCTTCACAGGACCAAGGGACTCTCCTCCCATCAAAGACTGACTTGGCCATCAACTGCTATATATATGCTGCTGGAGCCATGAGTCCTACCATGTGTACTCTTTGCTTGGCGGTTTAGTCCCTGGGAGCTCTGGGGTACTAGTTAGTTCATAATGTTGTTTGTCCTAAGGGGCTGCAAAACCTTCAGCTCCTTGGGTCCTTACTCTATCTCCTTCATTAGGACCCTTGTACTCAATCCAATGGATAGCTGTGAGCCTCTACTTCTGTATTAGTCGGGTGCCTCTCAGGAGACAGCTATACCAGGCTCCTGTCAGCCAGCACTTGCTTGCATCCACAATAGTGTCTGGATTTGATGATTGAATATGGGAAGGATTCCCAGGTGGAACAGTCTCTGGATTGTCCTTCTTTCAGTCTCTGCTCCATAATTTGTCTCTGCAACTCCTTCCATGTGTATTTTGTTACTCCTCTTAAGAAGGAACGAGGTATACACACTTTGGTCTTCCTTCTTAAGTTTATTGAGGTTTGTGGTTCATACTTTTTGCATTCCAATCTTCAGGGCAAATATCCACTTATCAGTGAGTACATACCATGTGTGTTCTTCTGTGATTGGGTTACATCACTCAGGATGTCCTTGGTTGGTGGTTGAGACCCTGGGAGCTCTGAGGGTACTAGTTAGTTCATATTGTTGTTCCTC
>NW_022196912.1:110121391-110121532 GCF_008632895.1 Mastomys coucha | reverse complement strand
TTTTGGGTATATTCCCAGGAGTGGTATAGCTGGGTCCTCCGGTAGAACTATGTCCAATTTCCGGAGGATCCATCAAACTGATTTCCAGAGTGGTTGTACCAGTTTGCAATCCCACCAGCAAAGAAGTAATGTTCCTCTTTC
>NW_022196912.1:110098995-110121197 GCF_008632895.1 Mastomys coucha | reverse complement strand
ATCTCAGGGTTGTTTTGATTTGCATTTCCCTGATGGCTAAGGATGTTGAACATTTCTTTAGGTTCTTCTCAGCCATTTGATGTTCTTCAATTGAGAATTCTTTGTTTAGCTCTGTACCCCATTTTCAATAGGGTTATTTGGTTCTCTGGAGTCTAACTTCTTGAGTTCTTTGTATACATTGGATATTAACCCTCTATCAGATATAGGGTCAATAAAGATCTTTTCCCAATTTGGTAGTTGTCGTTTTGTCCTATTGACAATGTCTTTTGCCTTACAGAAGCTTTGCAACATTATGAGGTCCCATTTGTCAATTCTTGATCTTAGAGCAGAAGCTATTGGCATTCTCTTCAGGAAAATTTCCCCTGTGCCTAATTGCTTGAGGTTCTTCCCTACTTACTCTTCCATTAGTTTCAATGTATCTGCTTTGATGTGGAGGTCCCTGATCAACTTGGACTTGAGCTTTGTACAAGGAGAAAGGAATGGATTGATTTGCATTCTTCTACATGATAACCGCCAGTTGAGCCAGCAACATCTGTTGAAAATGCTGTCTTTTCCCCACTGGATGGTTTTAGCTCCTTTGTCAAAGATTAAGCGACCATAGGTATGTGGGTTCATTTCTGGGTCTTCAATTCGGTTCCATTGATCTATCTGCCTGTCACTGTATCAATACCATGCAGTTTTTATCACAATTGCTCTGTAGTACAGCTTAAGGTCCGGGATTGTGATTCCACCAGAAGTTCCTTTATTGTTGAGAATACTTTTGGTTATCCTGGGTCTTTTGTTGTTCCAGATGAATCTGCAAATTGTTCTTTCAAAGTCTGTGAAGAATTGAGTTGGAATTTTGATGGGGATTGCATTAAATCTGTAGATTGCCTTCAGCAAGATGGCCATTTTTACTATATTAATCCTGCCAATCCATGAGCATGGGAGATCTTTCCATCTTCTGAGATCTTCTTCAATTTCCTTCTTCAGAATCTTGAAGATCTTGTCAAATAGATCTTTTACTTGCTTAGTTAGGGTTACACCAAGGTATTTTGTATTATTTTTAACTATTGTGAAGGGTGTTGTTTCCCTAATTTTTTCTCTCTGCCTGTTTATCCTTTGTGTATAGGAAGGCCTCTGATTTGCTTGAGTTAATTTTATATCCAGCTACTTTGCTGAAGTTGTTTATCAGGTTTAGGAGCTCTCTGGTGGAATTTTTGGGGTCACTTAAGTATACTATCATATCATCAGCAAAGAGTGATAATTTGACTTCTTCCTTTCCAATTCGTATTCCTTTGATCTCCTTTTGTTGTCTAATTTCTCTGGCTAGGACTTCAAGTACAATATTAAATAGGTAGGTGAGAGTGGGCAGCCTTGTCTAATCCCTAATTTTAGTGAGATTGCTTCAAGTTTCTCTCCATTTAGTTTGATGTTGGCTACTGGTTTGCTGTATATTGCTTTTACTATGTTTAAGTATGGGCCTTGAATTCCTGATCTTTCCAAGACTTTTACCAGGTATGCAGGGGTGGTTCAATATATGGAAATCCATTAATGTAATTCACTATATAAACAAAGTCAAAAAAAATAACCATATGATCATCTTATTAGATGCTAAGAAAGCATTTGTTAAAATTCAACCTCCTTATCTGTTTTGATCACTTCAAGTTGAAAGTCGATTTTATTCAATATTAGAATGGCTACTCCAGCTTGCTTATTGGGACCATTTGCTTGGAAAATTGTTTTCCAGCCTTTTACTCTGAGATAGTGTCTGTTTTTGTCACTGAGGTAGGTTTTCTGTATGCAACAAAATGCTGGGTCCTGTTTACATACCAGTCTATGTCTTTTTCTTGGGGAATTGAGTTCATTGATATTAATAGATATTAAGGAAAAGTGATTGTTGCTTCCTGTTATTTTTCTTGTTAGATTTGGAATTCTGCTCATGTGGCTATCTTCTTTCAGTTTTGTTGTAAGATTACTTTCTTCCCTTTTTCTAGGATGTAGTTTCCCTCCTTGTGTTAGAGATTTCCATTTAATCCTTTGAAGAACTGGACTTGTGGAAAGATATTGTGTAAATTTGATTTTATCCTAGAATACCTTGATTTCTCCATCTATAGTAATTGAGAGTTTTGCTGGTAATAGTATCTTGTGCTGGCATTTGTGTTCTCTTAGGGTCTGTATGACATCAACCTAAGATCTTCTGGCTTTCATAGTCTCTGGCAAGAAGTCTGTTCTAATTCTGATATGCCTGCCTTTATATGTTACTTGACCTTTTCCCCTCACTGCTTTTAATATTCTTTCCTTGTTTTATGCATTTGATATTTTGATTATTATGTGATGGTAGGAATTTCTTCTCTGGTCCAAAGTATTTGGACTTCTTGTATGTTCATGGGTCTCTCTTTCTTTAGGTTAGGGAAATGTTCTTCTATAATTTTGTTCAAGATATATACTGGCCCTTTAAGTTTGAAATCTTCACTTTCTTCTATACCTATTAACCTAAGGTTTGGTCTTCTAATTGTGTCCTGGATTTCCTGGATGTTTTGGTTTAGGATCTTTTCACATTTTCCATTTTCTTTGACTGTTGTGTCAATGTTTTATATGGTATCTTCAGCACCTGACGTTCTGTCTTCTATCTCTTGTTTTCTGTTGGAGATGCTTGCATCTATGGCTCCTGACTTTTTCCCTAGGTTTTCCTAGGTTTTCTACCTCTAGGTTTGTCTCCCCTTGTGATTTCTTTATTGTTTCTATTTCCACTGAACCTGGATGGGTTTATTTTATTCCTTCACCTCTTTGGTTGTGTTTTCCTATAATTCTTTAAGGGGTTTTTGTGTTTCCTTTTTAAGGGCTTGTACCTGTTTACCTGTGTTCTTCTGTATTTCTTTAAGGGAGTTATTTATGTCTTTCTTAAATTCCTCTGTCATCTGCATGAGATATGATTTTAGATCCTAATCTTGCTTTTCTGGTGTGTTGGGGTTTCTAAGACTTGCTGTGGTGGGAGTACTTGCTTTTGGTGATGCCAAGTAGTCTTGGTTTCTGTTGGTAAGATTCTTACATTTGCCTTTCACCATCTGGTAATCTCTGGTGTTAGATGTTCTTGCTGTCTCTGGCTGAAATTTGTTCCCCCTGTGGGTCTGTAAACCTGTGTCAGCACTCCTGGGAGATCAGCTCTCCCCAGTAAGACCTGTGTGCTGAGGGCCATCAATCAGCATTCCCTCATAGGTGCAGATGGATGCAGGGAAGACCCTGTCCCAGCTGCTGTGCCTTCTGAGGCCTGTGCCTCCCAGCTGGTCCTGCCTTAGAAAGTCACTGGAGAAAAAATGGTGATCTCACCTCTATCCTGAGGTTCAGAGGACTCTCGGGAGACCAGCTCTCCCCTGGCAGGCAAAGGTGCACAGAGGGCTGTGGAAGAGTTGCAAGAATAAAACTGTTCTAACAGGACACATCTGAACTTCCAAAAATAAATCTATTGTTTTACATTTTAAAAAGTAATTATCACTAATGTTATGCTTGCTGGCAATACTTTAGCATAACTGTCTTCTGAGAGACTCTATCCAACACTGACTGCAACAGATGCAGATTCCCACAGCCAGACATTGGCAGGAGGCATTCTTATGGAAGAGTTCAGGAATGATTGAAGAACCTAAAGGGGATAGAATCCCCACAGTTCAACCAACAGAATCAAGTAACCTGGACTTGTGTGAGTTCTCAGAAACTGAACCACCAACCAATGAACACACAGAGGCATGAATGAGGCTCCAGACACATATGTAACATGTGTGAAGCCCAATCTCTGTGTGGGCCCTAATGACTGGAGAAGAGGCTTTCGCTAAAGCTGTGGCCTGACTGTGGTAACCATTCCCCAACAGGGCTACACCAAATCTGGCAGAGACTTGATATGCCAGGGAGGGGGATACCCAAGAGTGGCCCCACCCTCTTAGAGGTTAAGTGGAGTGGGCCTAAGGAGTATCTCAGTAAGGGGAGGTAAGAGAAGGGGCAGCACTTGGGATATTAATTAATTAATTAATTAATTAATTAATTAAAATAAAACCAAAAGAAAGAAAGAGACAGGGAAAGAAAGAAAGAAAGAAAGGAAAGAAGAAAGGAACAAGAAAGAAAAAAAGAAAAGAGAAATGTGATTGTGTATATGTCTCGTGTTTGACAGGCCTACAGCCTTTCAAGTCAGAGATATTTTGTCAAACAAATAACTATGGCACATATATTAAACCCTATAGGCTAAACAAAACCAAGAATAAACTACTCTTCTCTTTATTTAAGGACATATTTGAATGTAGAAAGTAAAATTACTCATTTTGTTTGCTCTTATTATTAGAAAAAATACTTGACAAATCTTTAGCAATTACACTTCTAACTTTTACCCCAAAGGAAATATAAACATGAAAGCAAAAATATTATTCCTATTATTATTTCAATATACCTATAGAATGCAAAGTATATACCAAGATTATCCACGTGGCTAGAGTTGTCATAGTTTGAGCTAAAATGATTCTGTCCTTCTATCAGGAGGAGTGCTGTTGCTGACTTTTAGTAAATATGATCAATTTCCTCACTTATGAATGGAAGGATGCTGCAAGGAAATTCCACAGAATACCTGAATAAAAACAACCTTCAGATTTTTATTTTATTTGTACCAGTTAAATACAGGTGTCAAATTAGTGGAGAATATTTATTTATTATAATACTATAAATGTGCAAGGAAAAATTCATCAAACAAATAAGTACAATGTCAGAACATATCATTAAATGAACAATGATTTTTGTTATTATTATTGTAAATTGGTTGCAGCTTAGTTTTCTCCTTTTCTCTAGTCATTAAATGTAGACCACTATCCATTTTGCTAAAGCAGGAAGCTATCAGTCATACACATTGAGAATCTTAGCCATTGCTCCCATGGTTGGAATTTATCCTGGAAACTTTCTTCCAAGACTATACTCAACACCTCTCTCTCTCTCTCTCTCTCTCTCTCTCTCTCTCTCTCTCTCTCTCTCTCTCTCTCTCTCTCCATTATAACTGGTTTTCAAGCAGCCATGTCATTAACCAAACAATTTTAATCTAATCCTGCAATCCATGTCTCCTTCCATTTGATCTTAATTAAAACCATTAGGAGTTGATAAATATTACTGTAAACAACAGTCTAAATTATGAGATGAAAAACAGTAATTCTGTCATTCTGTCTCATTTTTTTTACTCTTGCTTCCCATTACTTGGGCCCACTGTGGTTACAAGTATTCATGTAATTTAAAACAGCTCAGTTGGAGAAGAAAATTATATGGTAATAGGATATATAAAATTATAATACAGAAAACATTGATGACTGATGATTCCCAACAATATTTTTGGAAAGTGTGAAATAGTGTGAAAAATAAAATAGTCAACTAGAGTTCAGAAAACAACTTGAGACAGGCCCAAACTTAACAAAATAGCTGACACATGATGTTAAACTGGATCTAGGCATGACTGTCCAAGAGTATCCAAGGGGAAGCATGTGATTATCTATGCAAGCTGACACAGAAGAATAAATCTGGGTAAACATGGAGCTGCCTGACAGCAGAAAGGCAGTCAACTCCCTCTAAGTTTGATGACAGTCAATGTCAGTTTAGACCCAAGTACATTCTATATATTCAACTTGAAAGTTTTTTTGAAAGCCTGAAGTACAAAGACATTTATGTAAATGAATCTAGTATTTACGGTTTTTGTCTTTAGCTTGTATGCCCCTCAACATGATCTAGTAAAGTCAAAATAGTAAAAATAGCAATCAAAATAGAACCTATGCAAACAAAGTGGTTTCCAATGGTTAGAGGAAAAAACTATGCTAGGAGGACAGTAAAACTAATGAGTGTTCTGTTTGTCAAAGGGAAGTTGTTCAGTTATAACCAAATTCATTTCAGAGACCCCTATTCTACCAATCATGGAAGCAGTAGACTTGAATATTTTTAAAAGCACTAGAGTAATTTTACCCAATATTTATCATTTTGAAACATGACTGCCCATCGTCTCTTTGTTCAATGTATAATTAGTTATAATCAGTACTTTTCTAGTAATTGGTTTTCTGTCAGTGTACCCATGAGACAGACCATGACCTCAAAGAGTTAATGTTAAGTATGATTACATATAATATTGTGTGTACACAAACATAAAACTGTTAATGAAACATACTCTTAAAAACATCTAAGTAAGTCGGGCGGTGGTGGCACATGCCTTTAATCCCGGCACTTGGGAGGCAGAGGCAGGCGGATTTCTGAGTTCGAGGCCAGCCTGGACTACAGAGTGAGTTCCAGGACAGTCAGGGATACACAGAGAAACCCTGTCTCAAAAAGCAAAAGAAACAGACAAACAAACAAACAAACAAATCTAAATAAATAATCATTTCAGATACTAGGATAAAGACACTTCTCTATTCCTACTCTATTGAATGCATAATATATTAACTCTATAATAACTATTACCATGGATATGTTGTACCAACAAGAGACCAAGATAAATCTCACATTGAAGAAAAGATGAGAGAAAATAAGCTTCAGAACTGGAAAAGCTCAACAATGAGCGTTATCCTTATCCATGTGATCTCTAAGTAATTGCTTTTTATTTGAAAGAGTACTATGTAATATTTACTTTTGTCACCTAAAGACCAACAATGAGTCATGTTTTGAGTGGGACATTCCCTTACCCTTGTGCATTTGAATACTTGGTCCTTGACAGATAGTACAGTTTGAGGGGCTTAGGAGGAGGTGTTATTGAAGAAAGTATGTCACTATAGGTTAGTTTTGAAAGTTTAAAGAATTGCATCCTTTTGAGGTTGAGGTTTCTAAACCACTCATCATTGAAGATGAGTCCTTGTATTCATATTATATTGTGAATAATGATCATTTTATTGGACATATGTATGTGACACACTGTTGTAAAGACGACATAAAATTGTTAGAAGTAAAATAAAACTTTAATGAATAAAAGATTTTATATTGTATAATGATTATGCTAATTTCTCACTGGATGTTCACAGCACTCCAAACAGCCCACTGAAACACAATAGACAAGCTGTGAACTTGACCTACTCTCAGATACAGCCAAACTGAACATTCACTGCAACATTTATCTCAGCCTCTTCCCACCTTGTCCCAATATTTCTCCCCTAAATTGCTGTGCAGACTAGCTCACTTGCCTCCCTGCTTCCACCCATGCCTTCCAAGATAATCTCTTATATGTTGATACTTTATATTAGGTCTCTGTTCAAAATCCTGAAATAGATGACTAGCTCAATCAGATTAAAATCTTAAGCTCATGCAACCCACTGAAAGACAATCAGCTCCTATTACCTCTTTGAACTTGGATCCAACATCTTTCCATTTTGCTCACACATCTCCAATTATCTGGTCAGTTTGGTTTTTTTCAGACACACAGACCATTTGCCTGTATTGGACTTCCTGTTGCCTCTGCATCAATGCTCAAAGCATCCACTTGGCTATTTCCCAGAGGGTCTCACTGCTTTGTCCAAATCAGTTACCTTTTTGGCAAACTCTGCAGTCTTTCTCCTTATACCTTTAACTTCCAGTTGACTATGTCCTGTACCTCATGTAGACTCTATGTTCAAGTTTCTCACCTCCAATCCCAGAATAATGGCTAATGCATGGCTGTATAGAACTTGTTTTGCTCACTGTGTTTCCAAACCATATAAGTCAATATCATAAACAGGCTTCACCCCAGAAATTTGCTAGCTTTAAAACAGAAAAAACAGTCACAAAAGTTACATTTAAGATTGCTTATGTCGCCAGCAGTGTGGGGCAGCCTTTAATCCCAGCACTTGGGAAGCAGAGGGAGGCAGATTTCTGAGTGCCAGTCCAGCCTGGTCTACAGAGTGAGTTCCAGGACCGCCAGGGCTACACAGAGAAACCCTGTCTTGAGAAAACTTAAAAAAAAAAAAGATTGCTTATGTCACATAAAGTAAAACTGACAGCCGTCATCATATTTTTTTCTTTTTTCAATCACTCTGTCCTTCCCCAAGTGTGAAGGTAGAGCTTTGATACTTTAGAACTCTAACCAAATTTCTTGAAAATATATTCTTCCAAATGTTTGAAGTGCCAAAAGAGATACCAGAGAGATAGGACTGCTTGGCAGGAAGAGGGATCCTTTTCTTTTAAAAATATACCTTGTAAGTGTATTTTAAATAACAAATAGTGTATTATTTAGTGTATTTTTATAAAATCTTTTAGTGTTGTGTTTATTGATCAACTTTAAAATACATGGTTTTCCACTAATAAAAGAAACTTACTGATCCACAACCCTTCAACTTCTTAATGAAATAATTTTTCTTTACTTTTGTGAGTAATTTTTTACATAAAAAATAATACTGACAGGGATCTAAGGAAAAAGCAAATATTTTATATAATTGTAGCCCTTGCTGCCAAAAAACATAGAAGGGCAGCAATTTTATTGAGGTTCAGAAAATTAAGTATTTTGTCTAATTTCATAGAGTTTATATTTCTCAGCTTCAAATCCTTGAAACAGCTGTGACTCTAAATGTAGGGAAAAGCATTATATGACACATCAATTCTGAAAGGCCATATTTCAGTAAAAATTGAAGTCTTTTTAAGGTATTAAGAATCCTATTCATGATAAAAGTGCATATTTAAGAATTAAGATATAGAGAAATTGTGTATTTTCCATTCATCTGAAATTTCCAAACTTCTCTGTATTTGGTGTTTGCTTCAACTGTGTGTGGATATAGCACCCATTCCATCTCAACTGGGCATGATAGATCTCTTTAGTTACAAATAACCACATCTCTTCGCAACATTCCAAAATCAATGCTAATTTCTTAACATCGTAGAATGATTTCATTACATTCCATGACAAATCAGTTCTGACTCAGGTTCTATTGGGGAATACAGTAGTTTCGAGGAACAAAAAGGTAGAGATTTGGTGAGACACTATTTATTACAGGAGAGGCAAGTTAATTTTTCCCTTAGTACATCAGCCAAGTGAATTCAAGTCTGAAGTTTAGAGTAAGATGTAGTTTACTTTTCATCAGAAGAAACAGAAACAGAAATCTCCTTAGCTTTTCTTTTTTTTTTTAGTGCTTTTGAGAAGTCTGCATTTCCCATTAGAAAAGTATTTGATGCAAATATCAATAACTGAGATCATTCAGATAATGAACTCAAAAAAGTAGATAATTGGCAAGACTGTGGTTTATGCTTTATATATGTGTGTGTGTGTGTATATATATACACACACATGCACACACACACACACACACATCTGTATGTGGGTCTGTGCATCTGAGTGTTCAGGTGCACACAGAGGCCAGGAGAAGGCACTAAATCCCCTTGAGCTGGAGTTACAAACAGCTGTGAACCACCAAACCTGGGTATTAGGAACTAAACTCGGTTCTCTGCAAGAGGAGGAGTAAGCAGTCTTAACTGTTCAGACATTTATCCAGTCCTTACACTTCTGGTTTATGATTGAACTCTTAAAGTTGAGTCTACTATGCAAACCTACAGTGCTTAAACAAATTGGCCAAAGTACCCCTGATATTTTTTTGCATATGTCAGTCTCACCAGTTCATCAAGGTGTTTACACTCTGCCACTTCCTCGGGTCTTTTCTCTTCCATAGCATGATCCTTTGATGTAGAAAGCTGAGAAAGAGTGTGAGAACCTTTAAGTAACTCAAGGATTCTTAAAAAAGAAATTGAGAATAATTCTAAAGTTCAAATTTAAATTTAGTTCTGGTATCTTAAATCTGCCTGTCAAAAACAATTGAGGTTAAGGATGTGGCTCAGTGGCAGAGCATTTTTTATACAGCAGAAATGTGGCCCCAAACCAAGTAAACAACCAGATGCTGCACATCTGCTGTCCTTGACCCCACAAGGAAGAAGAAGAAGTATTTCAAATTCATGGCAATCTGATTTGGATAGCGAGACCATGTTTCTCTTTTAAAAGTGGTTATTGTAACTATGCTATTTTATAAATTGTTTTTATTATTTTATATTATATTTATTAGTGGGTTATGCACAAGTATGTCAGAGACATCATATCACCTGAATAAGAGGTACAGAAAATTGTATGTACCGTGTTATGAATATAACCATGGTCCTCTGAGACACAATAGAATCTCCTAACTGTTGAGATACCTCTCAAGCCCTTTAACTGTAAATTAATTCCCCTAAATTTCTAAGTGAATTAGACATTTAATAAAAAACAAACCAATATTTATTTGAATCTTTACTACTAAGACACTATCATCTATTTTTTGATAATATTCATCTGTGGATATGAAAATAAACTTTTCAATGGAGAAAATAAAGAAAAATAAAAAACTTTTAATTTTATATTTAAATTGATACCCTTATAAAAAAGCAATTTTGTTATTAAAATTTTGTTTTGAAAAAATGACATCAACGCCCTCCACATGAACTCCACCTCTTTTCCTGCCTGCACCTCCCTCCAGGCCTTGCCTGCCCCTCTGAAGACCACACAGTCTGAAGGCCTCCCAGGAGACTGACTGTACCCAGGGCAACAGGCAAGCGGCCACACCAAATAACTTCAGCAGCAGGGACTCCAGAGGAGCCCAGCAAATGCAGGGCCACTCCCCTCTGCTCTATCTCCACTTCCCTTCCAGTCTACATCGTCCTCTGGTGCAGATCATCAGCATGACTGCCCCTTTGCTTAGCCTTGCAGCAGGTCTGCTGCAGCCAGGGTAACAGATCATCAGTATGTATGCTCTCTGAAGATCCCACAATGTGAAGGCATCCTAGGATATCTGCTAAAACCAGAGCCATAGGTCTTCCAGGAGACCTACAGCAACCCAAGGACACAGGAGTCAGGCTCCAGGCAGAGACACCCAGGGCAGTTAACAACAGAGGTAGCCAGATGGCAAGAGGCAAGCACAAGACAATAAGGAACAGAAGCCAGTGTACTTTGAGACCATCAGAAGCCAGTTCTGCCACCATCCAAGCCCTGTATACTGCATCACACCTTAGAAACATGATACTCACCTAAAATCCTATCTCATGAAGATAATAGAGTTCTTTCAGGAGGCTATAAATAACTGAAAGAAACGTAGGAAAACACAGGTAAACAAATAAATCCTTTAAAGTAATACAGGAAAACACAATCAAACATGTAAAGAAATTGAACAAAGCAGTTCAAGACCTAAAAATGGAAGTAGAAACAATAAGATAGACACAAATGGAGACAACCTTGAAAAAGGAAAATCTAGTAAAGAAGTCAGGAACTACAGATCCAAGTATCACCAACAGAATACAAGAGATAGAAGAGAGATTCTCCAGCTTAGAAGATATCTTGAAGATATTGACACAATGGTCAAAGAAAATACAAAGCATCAAAAACTTCTAACCCAAAAGCAAATTCACCCAAGAGGAGTAGACAGCAGGAAATAGTCAAACTCGGGGCCAAAATCAACCAGATAGAAGCAAAAAGAGCAATAGAAAGAACAAAAAAACTAAAAGCTGGTTCTGTGAGAAAATCAATGAGATAGATAAACCCTTAGCCAAACTAACTAAAGGGCACAGAGATAGTCTCCAAATATTATCTGAGGGCCTGCAGAATGAATGGAAATATGCAACCTCAGTGGTGGGAGGTAGGGGAACCTCTGGAATGTACCAGAAACCTGGGATATTAGACACTCTCAGGACTGAAAAGGAGGAACCTTAGAAGAAATGCCCAACAGTGGGGAGAGGGAACTGGTTGAGTCTACCTCTGGTAGAAAGACAGAGCATCAAGTGGAGGGATGGGGTTGCCATCCCACAGAAAAAAAAAATCTCTGACCTAGAATTGTTCCTGTCTAAAAGAACTACAGGGACAAAAATCAAGATGAGACTGAGGGAAGGGTTGCAAGCCTTTTGTAACCACATGGTGGGGGCAGGAGCATGTCTCTGTGAGGGTGCATGTGTCCGTGTGTGTGTGCGAGTGTGCGTGTGTCTGTGTGTGTGTGTGTGTGTGTGTGTGTGTGTATCATTATATTTGTTAGCATGTACCTTTTCTATGTGATCTTTAAGCTCCAGCGTAATTTGAGGATTGATACACTCTGGGTATACAAGAAATATTGAAACGATTATAGGAGATCTTTATGCCACACAGAACAATTCTTGCAAGCAGTAAGGCACGTTCACTTAAGACAGACATCCTTGACAACTAGATTAAAACTAAGATAGATTCAGATGACTTTCTCAGAATCTCCTCATATTTCATTATTTTCTCTTTCCAGAATATTTTTCCATTTCCTTTTGAGAATTAACCACATACTTTATTACATTATCATTTGGTAGAGAAAAAATAAATCATTTAACAAAATTAAACATCATAATTTTATTACATATAACACAGCAGTGTTGTGTAAAGCTGGTTTGGAGAATGTATGATTTGATTTTATTGCATATTTGCTGTGGGATCTTAGAGGAATTATTGAGTCCCTCAAAGTCTCAGTTTACTCACCTATAAAAGCGTAACAAAGGATAGCATTCACTTCACATGGTTGTTAAGGAATTTAGGAGTGAATTGGTGACGTCCTTTGTACTGTATTTAGGAAGTATTTATGTAATTAGGGGGAGAATTACAAGGGAAATAAGACAAATATGTTTCCAGTGTTTTTTCAACAGGGAAAAAATGGGGAAGGGAAGGGGCGGGCGGAAATACAGATCTGAAGGTGGAAGGAGACTGGGGATCCTTGGCTTCTATCGCCAATAGGAACTATGCATGCAATATGATGCAATACAAGAATGAGTCCGTACCTCCATCTTTCCATCGCAGCTCATACATAAATTGTGTGAGACATTTAACTCTAAATGCTCAGGAATGGGCACAATAATATTTATAAGTGATAAACCACTGCTCATATAGAAAATTGCACACACGAGGGGAAATGATAGTAAACCCAGTCACACCATCAACTAAGAGAAAGTGAATGGTAAAAAAGTTTAGAGAAAGAAATTTACTAGTTTGATAAAGAAAAGGCTAGGTTTTTTAGACATCTGCATGAAAAAGAACATCTATCCCACTTATAAGATTATTATGGTCAAAGGTGAACTTAATTTCAAATATCTTTGTAATTCCTACACACACTTTTTGTTTGTTTTCTATTTGTCTATGGATAGTATTTAAAGCATATAGAAGATTCAGCTTGCAGGACATAAAGGAAAACTGAGGTTGTTGGTTGCATTCAGATTGAAATTTTGAACTAAGTAATGTCAAAGGAAAGTGAGATTGAGGAAGGGTATTACTTAAAAGTTCATGGGCTTCACAACAGAAGGGTCCTACATTCAGACCAGTGTTTTATAGGAAAGTAAAGTAGGACAATGGAGAATTTCCAAATGGGTTTTATTAGGAAAGCATTAGCAGGGGAGGCTTTCTAGAAATATGAAATAAGGACACAATCACATTTTTCATGGGGGGAAGGACTGGGAGAATGACAGATGGAAGTCATTTTAGGGTGCCTAGGCACATTACACCTCTAGATGCCAGAAATAGGGGTATACAGGACTACTAAATATTTGAAGACAAAAATCACAAGGAAACTACCCACTGATGAAACTGAAATGCATGTACTACCTCCAGATAAATCTAGTGCAATTGAAAAATCAGGAAACGTAATTGATGAGGATATCTATATTTATCTTTTCACTATGTGATGCTGTAGGAATATTGGTGTATTTTCAGACAAGCATGTCTGACATTTTTGTCATAGACACAAATTGGAATATCCAAAGAAAAAACACATTTTCTTTCTGACACTACCAAGTCAGAAGCATAGTATTGGCTTCAAAGAGATGTCTAATGAATAGACAAGCAAACTAAATAGAACTTTATGTTACAGGAATTGGATTTGTATTGGGGGAGAGCAGACTAAACTACTATATAAAACCTATTTTTGGATCAATATCACTTACTAATGCATACTTTCCTGAGTTTCTAGGCCTTTAGTTTCATCTCTGTTGTGAATTATTTTTACAGAAACCAAAGTTAAAATTGTATATAAAGACAAATATTTTACTATACCTTGTCCAAATCTTTTTACTGTAATTGTTTTGTGCTTCAGAATAAAGTGTATCACCAAGAAAGAGAGGCTTGTAATTCCTTGGGCTTCTCTACTGGACATCTCTCTGCAGACAAGCTCAGAATCCCTCACCCTCCTCTTAATCTGGCATACATCATTCTTTTAGTACAGTTTCTGTTCCTCATAAGGAAATCTGCTCCACACAGTTATCAAGGACCCATAAACTCATGTTCCCATGCTCTTCTTTCTTCTTATCTTACACACCATAATTTCCTGTCTCTAGTTGGTTTAGTCTCCATTAAGTATTTTATTTACCATTTTTTTCTTTTACAATTCTTCCTCCTCTTCTCTCTACCATGTGTTTCCTTTCATTCTTCTGTTTTTCATCTACCTTTTATTTAGGACAGTTTTCCTTATGGTAATGTCCAGTCCACATCTATGTCCTTAATATGTGTGAGCTCGTTTTATGTCCCCAGGGAAGACAAGCAATATAGAATATGAGGTTCAGTTATTTACCATCCCTTCCTTTCACTCTACAGCCAACCACCAAATGCTATTCTAATACCAGAATTGGTTGCAGGGCACATTTAAACTGCCATTCTCTCAGCAGTTCAACACTATGGAGAGTGCAACCACTCAAAATGCAGAATTCACAGGCAAGCTTTGTTGGAATTTATGCCTGTTTTGCATGTACAAATATTTTAGATGAATTAAAATGGAAAACTGGCTGTTCCACACAGCATTCAGTGTGAAACATTTTAACAGACCACAGGGGCATTCCTTTTTATTTTTATAAATGGTGAAAAACAAATAAGAATGAGCACACTCATGCGCACACCCATACACAAACACACACACACAAACACACACACACACAAACACACACACACACACACACACACACAGAAGCAGGCATGTACACACACAAACTCACACACAAAGCTAAGAAAACACAAGCTTTTTGTGACTTTTTCCTGGAAAGAAGCCATGTAAGAAAAGAGTGATTGGGCAAAATCACAGAAATGTGGAACTAGACAAAGCCATGGAGATCATTTCTTGGAATCCCCTCAAATCTCAGACGAGGAAACGGGCTAAGTCTCCTTAGTGTACTACTTTCCCAAGGTCACAGTTAGTTAACATTTCAGCAGGGACTAGTATTTAAATCTTTAAAATCCCAGTCCAGTTCTCTTAAATCATCAGGAAGGTGAGAAGCAAGTGCTGTGTCCCAAGGACTCACTTATCTACTTGTAAAAAAAAAGGCCTGGCTACCTGGAAGGGGCCGGACCCATATTACCATATGGTGTAAAATATGGACGGTTTCCCCAGAAATTCTTCTGGCAAGTTTTTCAGGCAAGTTCAGCATCTTCCTGCTGAGTTTTCTGGCTGTTCTAAGAAATGTATCCCAATGCCTATGGTTACTCATACAGTCTTTGCATGGAAGAAATTGAACCAGTGGCTTCTGAATTATGATCCCTTAGCTATTTGGGGTTTGGCATGCCTTGGAGTTTAGCAAAGAGATAAATTTCAATTTCCAGAAGAGTGAATTCAGGAAAGGGAGGGAAAGAAATGGTTTTAGCTAAAAGGTGAAACACAAACTGTGGATTTTACCATGAACAATAGACAGTAATTTCACAGTTTGTGAAACAAAGCATGGGCAAAAGGCTAAAAAGAGGTAAACTACACAAAGAGCATCGTGTGATGTGTGCTAGCTAGAGGAATACACAGCCATCTCTCTTGCACCTCCGGGTCCATAAAAGCAGATTTCTGAATGAAAGAATATCCCATCTACATGCAGAAAAGTGAAATTTCTTTTCTGATAAGATGAAATAATTGTTCTGAATGATCCTGTGGTCTTTCCCTCCAATCCTTGCAGCAAAGTTATGAGTAGTGTAATAGTAGTATTCTCTGGGGAGAAATTCTATATTTCCCTGGAAGAGTATCGGAGCATACCAGAGAAAATTAACAACCTGTAATCAGACAGTTTAGGATCATATAAACCTACTGTTAAGCTTCTATCATGCAGGCTCAGTTTTGTTGACTGGCAGTATTTCTAAATGGATGTTCACACATCTTGGGAATGGACCTGTGTATGTGCCCTGATGTGAACATACTTACTCACATAGCCACATATATACATACACAAAATTATGACTTCAACACATGGCTGCAATTTTCTTATTGCAGCAAATTGAATTGAATATGCAGTAAGCCAGCTGTATCATGATCATTTTACATGGCCTGGAGATAATTTATCAATTGAACTTCAAAGCTCTCTCAGCCTCTCCATATTCCTTAATATTTAGCAGTAAAATGTGTCATCATTTCAGGAGACAAATATTAGATTTAAGCTTAGGTCAACAAGGCTTGAATCAGTGGCTGTTGCCAAAATTTTATCCTGCTGCATCTCCTTGTTTACTGCAATGCCTTCACACATAGTCATTATTTCCCTAATATCTTCAGACATGGAGTGGGGAAGTCAATGGAGGGAAACATGAAAGATGGCATGTTATTTTCTTTGTTTTTGGAGGTTTAGCAAGGAATTTATTTATTTATTTATTTATTTATTTGATGCTTTCCTTATTTGCATTGCCATTTTTTTTTTAGATATTTTCTTTATTTACATGTAAATTTCTCCATTCCCAGTTTCCCCTCCAAAAAACAAAGAAACAAACAAAAACAACAAAACAAACCCCTGTTGGCTCCCCCCGTCCCCATGCCTGCCACCCTGCCCTCTCCCACTTTCTGGCCCTGGCATTCCCCTACACTGGGGCACAGAACCTTCACAGGGCCAAGGTCCTCTCCTCCTATTGATGATCGAATTTGCAATCCTCTACACATGCTGCCTGAACAATCAGATCCCTCCATGTGCAGTATAGGGAAGAAATTTAACATGTCACTGTGCTTCTTATGATAGTATAATAAAAACTTGAGAGTTTAATGATAGTTTAAAAGTTTGTAGGCTGAAGAAATTCCAATGAAAGAGGCACATGAGATTTAAAAGTGAGCAATGCAGGAATATGGGCAACATGCAGAAGGATTTCAATCTTTGTTTCTGAAGAGCTTTAGAAG
Source organism: Mastomys coucha (assembly GCF_008632895.1). NCBI lineage: Eukaryota > Metazoa > Chordata > Mammalia > Rodentia > Muridae > Mastomys > Mastomys coucha. The sequence continues at coordinate 110,104,125 of NW_022196912.1, read as the reverse complement.
TTTTAGCCAGCATCTGTGTGCTTCATCTTCAGATGGCCTTGGAGCTAGAAGCTCTTCTCTCTCCTTTACATATGAAATAAACTAAGTAATTTTGGGTAGCAGCTGGTGAAATAGATCTATAGCAAGACTTTGGCACTGATTGCAATCTTATTATCCCACGCTCTAAGGTGAGGAGCCATGGCAGTGCCAGAAGTGATTTTTATTGTTGTTGTTGTTTGTTGTTCCAAAGTAATAACAAGTGTTCTATGTAGTAGGTGCTTCTTGTCTATTTTATAACTAAAGTAGAAAGAGAATAAAACATGGATAGTTCATAGACTAAATAAAAGTTGAGAATTATTGCCCTTGTTAGCAATCTATCATTAATCTAAATTGACATAACACTTGAATTTTTAAAAGACTCTTCTTCAGCATAAAATATACAAGAATATTAAACAAACGAGTAAGCCACAATGCTTGTTCCTTCTACTTCCATTCCATAGTTAATGGTTTAATACCACACAAAAGATCCAAACCAATATAGTTTTAGTACAAGTGCTTTGCATATATATATATATATATATATATATATATATATATATGATACAAGTTTTATATATAGTTTTAGTACAAGCTATATATATTATGTATGTATATATACATACATATATATACATAGTCATTGTATATATAAAAATATCTCTCATGTATTCAACTTAAGAATCAAAAGAAACAGGTGTTAAGGGACTAAGATCTGCCTATGATTTTTGTTTTGCAGTGAAAAACGTTGATGTTAGAAAAGGTGAAAGAGTATACACCATGACATGTGAAGAGCAAATGTCTTACATCTATATGAAGAAATACTGAGGACAATGAAATTGTCAAGACTGAGTATAAACTCGAGTGAAAATTTCATTTGCATGAGTCTTCCTTAATTTTCTTTATTTTTGATTTTTCTTTTCACTAAAATGCTGTCAACATAAAATGTTATGTAGAAGTTTCAAAATTGCTTTGGTAATGATTGCCAGAATTAGATAATATTCTATTGATTATATTTAGTTTCAATGACTTCTAATGTTAACCAAAACTCAAAATATCCCAGAGAAACATCAATATCAATATATTGTTATAGCTAGCATTCTATGCAAATCAGTGGTTTCATGATACTATGATTTTTACAATACTAATTATTCTTCTCTCTAGTTATAGTACCCCAATCTACCATGAATATTCAAAGCAATACCAGTTTAATCATGTCAATCATTTTCTAAAACAACCAAGAAAAAGGTTCTGTTGAGTGTTTACTTTGTGCTTTGTATATTTGCTGAAATTACACTAAATTACCTGTAATACTTCAAGAGACTTAAACTAACTAAGTTTTAAAGAACTTCAAATGGCATCCAAACTTGGTAATTTTTGTCATTTGTTTAATGAAATATACTTTGAATTGGGATAAGAGAAAAAAATTAGAGGTGTGTTTTTCCTTGTGCTTATGGCTACATTAATCCTAAATCTATCCACATACAATGTCATTCTGAAACCATTGGGAGTTCTTGGTCTCTCCTTGGCAGACATGGAGCACTCAGACCAAATTTGGAACAAACACACTGGAGGTATTATTTTACCTTCTTGCTATGGACTTGTTTGTTGAATGTGTGTTAATATCTGTTTTTAACACTCTGCCTGAAGTAAGTTCTACATACCTTCTCCTTTACTTTACTCCAGATTTATGTTTGTTTTTCCCCCTTTCAATCAAGAAATATGCTTTCCAAGGTTAAATTTACCAGCCCTGAGGTCAACTGTGTATGTGTTTGTTTATATGTGAGAGATAGTGTCTGTGTGTCTGTGTGTGTGTGTGTTTGTGTAAGAGAGAGAGAGAGAGAGAGAGAGAGGCAGAGAGAGAGAGAGAGAGAGAGAGAGAGAGAGAGAGAGAGAGAGAGAGAGCAGAGGGGGAATGAAATGAGGGTCTCCAAGGCAGATTTACCAATGGCTCATGTCCTCAGAACAAACACTACTTTTTTAAAACAATTTTATCCAATACAATATGATAAAATTCATGCCTAAACTTACTCAAGCTTTATAATTTAATGGTAAAATTTTAAAGCCGCTGAAGTACTTTTTTTGACACCGACTCTTCTTCATTTTATTATTAAAGGAAGCATGTGGTTTATGGAGTTTCATTACAGTGGAGAGCACACCTCATGGTACTTGGCTCATGGATTGCTCTATCACCTCCCTTGCTTATATGACTTTGTGTTAACACCATTATAGTTGGCCCTTGACATTTTTACTGGATTCAGTTTCATCATAGTCTGTGTACCCTCTTGCTCACTTGCTTACTGACCAGCCTGACCCTGAAAAATTTAAACACCAAAATGGATGCTAAGTTTTCTTAATTTTTATAGTAGAATTTGTAAGATGCAGGCTCCTTTTTAAAAACTGCCAAAAATAAATTAGGCAAGTATACTGGCTAGTTTTGTGTGTCAACTTGACACCGGCTGGAGTTATCACACAGAAGGGATTTTCAGTTGGGGAAGTGCCTCCATGAGATCTAGCTATGGGGCATTTTCTCAATTAGTGGTCAAGGGGGTAGGGCTCCTTGTGGGTGGTGCCATCCCTGGGCTGGAGGTCTTGGGTTTTATAAGAGAGCAGGCTGAGCAAGCCAGGGGAAGCAAGCCAGTAAAGAACATCTCTCCATGGCCTCTGTGTCAGCTCCTGCTTCCTGACCTGCCTGAGTTCCAGTCCCGACTTCCTCTGGTGATCAACAGCCATGTGGAAGTGTAAGCTGAATAAACCCTTTCCTCCCCAACTTGCTTCATGGTCATGATGTTTGTGCAGGAATAGAAGCCCTGACTAAGACAGCAAGCCTGCTTGGAACTTACTCAATAAGTACTTGCTTAAGGGCCAGTGACGTGACTAAACAGCTGAGTGCTTGCTGCTGTCCTAGCTTAGAGTAAACCCCCAGAACACTTATGATCAACAGACAAACTGATTCCTACCATGTTGCCTTCTGAATTTTATATAAGCAGTATGGCACATGCATGTACAAGTACATGGAATCTAAAATACATGTGGAAACAGTGCTCCAATGGTCATCCAGAAACCTTCTCACCTAGTGATCTATCTCATATACAGACACCAAACCCCCACACCACTGCTTATGGCAGGAAGCACTTGCTGACAGGACCCTGATATGGTTGTTCCCTGAGAGGCTCTACAAGCTCCTGAAAAATACAGATGAAGATACTTACAGCCAACCATCGGACTGAGCCTGGTGACCGCAATGGAAGAGCTAGGGGAAGGACTGAAGGAGCTGAAGGGGATTGCAACCCCATTATAACAATATCAACTAACTGAACCACCCAGAGATCCCAGGGATTAAACCACTAACCAAACCGTATACATGGAGAGAGTCAGGATTCCAGATACATATGTATCAGAGGATGGCCTTATCTGACATCATTGGGAGAGGAGGGAGGTTTTATGTCCCAGGGTAGGGGGATGTTAGAGGGGTGACGGAGGAGTGGGTGAGTGAGTGGAGGAGCAACCTCAGGGAGGCAAAGGAGATGGGGTGAGGGGTTTAGGATGGAGGGTTGTTGAAAGAGGGGTATCATTTAAAATGTAAACAAATAAAAAGATTAATAAAAAAGAAAATTGCTGTTTTAATCATTCATAGCTATGCAGATTAATAGGGAAAGGGTTTATCACTAGTAATACATATGCAACTCAGTGAAAGGCACATCTGTCAGTAAAATCTTTTCAAATTAGGTGAAACTTTGAGGAAATAGCAGCTGTCAGACTGTAGACATTTTTTATCGCTGTGGAGGAAGAAAATGCCTAAGCATTTGAGGAAAATCATTTTCAGTCCCATCTTCACAACAGATAGCTCTAAGCATCAAAATAAGCTGAGAGAGTTTTAACAGAGCACAAATGTGGAGTGTGGAGTCAAAGACTCAAAGTGGTTAAGGGGAAAAAAGAAGGAGTGATGTTATATGCTTCCATGAAGAATGGTACAGACAATACAGAGAGAAAAATGCCCTGTGTGCTCCAGAACTGAGATAAATAGATGCTTCAGTCTTGGCAGCTAAAAAGGATCCAAATCAAAGTCAAAGGGAGAAATCAACAAGAGTGATTGAAAGCATGAGGCATGATTCAACAATTAAGAGAATTTCCTGCACTCCCATCACTCCTGAGATCAGCTCAGAGCTCCCAAACAATTATCTCCCAACCTTTTAACTCCATCTCCAGGAAATTTGATGTTCTATTCCCACTACGCAGAAACACACACACAATAAATAAATAAATAAATAAATAAATAAATAAATAAATAAATAAATAAAATCTTTTTATAGGGGTGAGGTGAATTTGAGTAACTCTCTAAGCAGACTCAAAAACTCCTGAACTTCCCAAGTTTTCCACTTTCATGAGATTTTCAAGTTTCCCAATGCATTAATTTCTGCTGTTTAAAACTGTGAGAGCTAATTTCTTTCATATAAAACTATTGTCACCCTCTCTATCACAGTGGCAACACTAGTCCATAATTGAGGTAGACCTGTCTTTGTGTAGAGATCTAGTGAGTTCTCCCACTTGTTCTGGTACGATATTGACAATATTATGAGATGTAATAACAAAGACCTTGAGTGGCCCTTCCTGCCTCAGTAAAGCCTGTCTGTTTTAGAAAAGGAACATCCTCAAAATAAGATCTAGTACTATTAAAAAAAAAATACAGGTCCTCCAACTTTGACTTTTGAGAAGTCCCAAAGCACATTTAAAGCATGGTATGATTCATTTTGATAATCCTGTGAAGAGTTTTACCTTCTGAGAATGACAGTGGCATTTCAAGTTGGAACTCATACAGAATTACCGCAAGAACATTCATTTATAATACACACCTTAATTGAAATCAAAAGTCCAACTATTTTAGGTAACAAGAATTGTTTCCTTCCTGTGCTTTGTTAGTTAACATTTGTTAACATTCTTTGTTAGTTTTTACTTTAATAAATCATATCAGTACAAACTGAAAAAGGCTAAATAATTGTTTTCTAACTTTCCTTTAAATCTACAATGCAACATTTTGTACCCAGCATTAAACAAACCAAAAAGTTGAGAGAGAGAGAGACAGAGAGAGAGAGAGAGAGAGAGAGAGAGAGAGAG
>NW_022196912.1:110096555-110098985 GCF_008632895.1 Mastomys coucha | reverse complement strand
AGAGAGAGAAAGAGAGAGAGAGAGAGAGAGAGAGAGAGGAGAGAGAGAGTCAAGAGAGTCAAAACAAGTTACACCAGAAACCCCTGATAAAAATACAAGGAGCATAAACCTACCAAGGAAATGGAGAAAGACCTCTTGTGGCTTAACCTGTTTTGAGACTATGCCTGTTAAATAAATTTTACACGTGACCCAAAGCATGAGCCAAGTAAGTACATATGGTGAAACTTTAGCGAATACTTATGAGGGGAGTAAGCCACAGAGGAATTAAAGATCCTAGCCACATATTCAATTTTTTCACCCAAACTGTTAAAAGTTATGTCATTTTTCACTGCAGAACACAGGCTGGTTAATGGATTTAACACTGCCATTTGGTCTAATTTCCTGATGTCTGCTCCAATCGTTGTACAGCCCTCTCTAGAGAAGGAAAGAAATCTAGATCTCCATCTTCTTGTCTTGTATATTTTCACAAGGCTCTTTTCCCCCTCCTTTAAGGTGAAGCTGGCTGAAAGGGGAAAAGTTTCTAGATACTGATAAGTTTTAAGGTATGTCTATCTCTGAAATCCAATGACTAAGATAAAATCATTTTTTCCAACAGAAAACACTGCAAGTTGGGTTAGAAAACCCAGAGAGAATAAAAGGAAGTTCTTCTGTTCATGAAAATACATTTTCTTCGGTTAATAAATTTTAAGTTGTCATATATAAATTTAGTTTCATCTTCTGAGTTTGTTCTTATTTCTTCTAACAAAATCACTAGAAATTTAATGGTAATAATTATCTTCTCAATGTTTCTTTTCTTTCTTCTTGCTTTGTTGTTTTTCCCAGGTTAAAAAAAATAAATAAAAACCAAAAAACTACAGATTGGAAGAATCTGTACTTGTCTGACACATATTTTTAACGATTTTGAGTACCTTTGTATAATTTTTGTGCTTCTTTCCTTTTACACCCTACAAATAACCCTAAAATTTTGACTAAATACATTAAAAACATTCATTAGCAAAATTAATTATCACTGAAAATGCATAAAAGTTTTAAGCAGTACATTATTTTAAATTTTAACTTCATCATATTAAATGTGATAACCTTTGATTATTTTTATGTTTGTTTAGTTCTTCATGTAAAATATAGGAAGTATCTGTCACAGTAGTTTGAAGATGCTAGAAAAGTTGATCAGGACTATTCATTTCAGTCAAGTCCTGTGTCTTCCCAATTATTATGTAACTACAAGGGTCTCATTCCATGTCTGTGTCTCACTGCCTGTTTGCCTTTGTCTCTGTCTCTCTGTCTCTGTCTCTCTCTCTCTCTCTGTGTGTATGTATGTGTAAGTGTTTGTGTGGTTCTACTCGACAAGCCTAAGCAAATGGGTTGCACGAGGATTGGGTAGCCCCTTATTTTGAAGCTCTGTCCTGCTAAGTACACCAAAGTTCCTTTTCCTCTCCTATATACATTTATAGTTGCATTTGGATTATTGTCTCATTGCATACTATAACATGATTTACATAATTAGATTATAGATATTCCCCCCAAAATTACTCAATTCCTCTAAAGCTAAAATACTTCTGCAAAATAAGGAAATCAGTAATTCTTGCTCTCTTGGATTGCTGGTGGAACTAAATGAATTAATGCATATAAAATACATAATAAAACATAAACAATCCATCATATAGATTTGTTTCATAAGGTTTTATAGTGAGAAGTACACACACACACATACAGGATAGATAAAAAAGAATAATAGTTGTAAAAATACATTAAAAAACAACTACAAATGAATAAATACAAGACCTACTATCTAGGAGGGCAATAGTAAGAAATAAAAGATTGGTGCAAACAGGAATGGTCAGACATTTCCCAAAAGCATGGGCATTTTTGAGCACATGGTCCCCAATGAAAGAGCTAAATAAAGGACCCAAGGAGCTGAAGGGGTTTGAAGCCCCTTAGGAGGAACAACAATATAAACTAACTAGTACCCTCAGAGCTCCCAAGGACTAAACCACCAACCAAAGAGTATACATAGTGGGTCTCATGGCTCCAGCTTCATATGTAGCAGAAGATGGCCTAGTTGGTCATCAATGGGAGGAGAGGCCCTGTGTCCTGTGAAGGCTCTATGCCCCAGTGTCGGGGAATGCCAGGACCAGGAAGCAGGAGAGGTGTGTTGAGCAGGGGGAGGGGAGAGGGAATAGGTTTGTTTTTTTTTATTCAGAGGGGAAACCAGGAAAGGGGATAACATTTGAAAAGTAAATAAAGAAAACATCTAATAAAAAATTTATTAATGTAAAGAAATCAATTCCTTTTATAAATTACAAACTTTTTAAAGGTAATACTTAAAATTTAAAACTTAACTTATTCATGTATATATACTATTTATAATCTGTTTTGATGATTAATCTTATTTTATTTTATTTAAAAGGGTAATTTGGAAGTTTCAAGCTC
>NW_022196912.1:110086555-110091555 GCF_008632895.1 Mastomys coucha | reverse complement strand
GTATATCTGAACTGAAAAACCTTGACTACTCAGCTATTTCTAATTGAATAATATTGAAAACGCCTTATTATAATTAAATCAGAATCTAAAATAACCATGAGTTTACTATCTGGCCCTTAACATGAATTACTTAATCATCCTAAACAGTTTGTAATAGGCTCTATAAAAGGGCTAGATCAAAGCCTTGTGGTCTTAAATGAGTTTCAAAGGCACAATGTCTATCAAAGAGTAACAATATTAATTTCAAATTTTGTATTAATATACAAAGATTGATACCAATGAAAACCTTTATATATATATATATATATATATATATATATATATATATCCTTATATATATACATATACATATATATTGTCTTAAAAACATGAGAAGTCCAGAGAATCTTATAATTAATCATTTCATTATTATTAGAAATTTTGATGAGAGACCTATCATTTCCTAACAGTACTCCCTTCATGGTTCAAAGAAGATATTGAGAAACTTTATCTCCAGGTGAGGTTACTTATCATGGCAAGCCACTAGGCAGAAATGGCCTATATCACCTATAGACAAAATACTGACTGCCATGGACCGGGTTCGTTTCAGGGACCCCAATTTCCATGGGATGAGAATTCTGGTCAGGTGGGCAATAAGTCGGCAGATGACAAACAGACTTGACACAAGGGTGTGGTGAATCTGAATGTATTTGTACAAGGTGAAATTCAGGTTTAAATACCATACAGCAAACAGGGCAGATGACAAGAGTCATGTAGGCAGGCAGGGGTTACAGCAAGGGACGCAAGACTGAGGTCACATAGGCAAGTGACCCCGTGACATCAAGGTCAGTAGGATCTGATAGCTGGGTGTGAAGGAGGAGGAAGAAGAGTGGAGCCCTCTCTGTTGAGGCTATTTTGGGATTCCTATGCTAATTCTCTGGGTCTGCTGGAGACAATGACTAGGAGGTTCCGACCTAACACTTCTAGCTAGTGTCCTTGAGTGGAAGCCCTTCATTACTCTCTGGTATGTAAAACATTTCTAACTATTGTGAACTATCTATTGCCCTAAGGAATGTGCTTGACCTCAGTTGCTAGCTCTGGCAAGGCAGATTCCTTGAGAGAAATTCTAAGCTATAGACAGCTTGGTATTAAACTAGGATAGGTTGGAAACCTTGTGCTGGCCAGGAAACAATGCCCAATCTTAGCCATTTACGAATCTTTTCTTGGGGTACCTTTATGCCTAAATATGAAGGCATGTTGATGATTGGAAAGACTAATCTGGAACACGTCTGAGTGAGGAGATACCAGCGACTGTCTGAATATCCAGGAGGCACAGAACTCCTTTTGGATCCTTATTGCCTCTAATCCTAAAAAGGCTTTTACCCCTAATATTTCGGATATGACTGGAGTAGACGAGTGTGCATGGCAACTGACCAAAAAGGACAAACAGATGTGAGATAGTTGATTGATAAGCTCTGTCAAAACAGTGTAAGTTAGTCCTTCATATTTCTACTTCATTTCTGCTAGATGACTCTGGGCCAAAAGGCTGAAGACAAATGCTCCAACATTTTGAGGAATAGGGGACTCTCCAGGTAGTCAGGTGCCTCTACGATTTATTTAAGCTTTAGAAGCTTTTAGAAGCTATGCTTTTGTGCTTCCTACATATTCAGAGAACATTTAATTTGTTCTTGGATTTCTGATGGGGTTGAATACTAGTTATAGTTTCAAAATCAAACTCAAGTTGTTTAACATTCAGAGAGTTGATAATGGAGTTAAAAGGATGGTTTTCAGATGGTGATGCAGCCTAAAATTAGAACATAATTGAAGTACAGAACTATAAGTTCTTTAGTTAGGATAGGTGGTAGAGTATTTTATCTCTTTGACAAATATGATAGATTGGATGTTAATTGTATATCATACATTGTAATTTACATAATTTTATGGTTATGCTCAATTGGCATCTAAGAGAGAAGCATTTTTGTTTTGTTTTAGTTTGGACATAAAAGGTAAGATTTGGGGGATTGTTTCTAATGCTTTGAATTAATCAGGAATCTGCACATAGAAATGCTGAAGGTCTTTGATCCAACTGGTTTTTGATTGATCAATAAGGATCCAAAACCAACTCACTAGGCAGAGAGATAAAGAGCAGCAGAACTTTTAGATTGTGCAAGCTAGGAACTGGAAGGGAGGAAGAGGGAATTGCCATAATTCATAGAGAGATGGGTCAGACTTAGAGATGCAGAAGAAAAATCACCTGAAATGTATGTGAAAAGGATCTCCTTTTGTTGTCTAATTGCTTTGCCTAGGATTAGAGTGCTATATTGAATAGGTAGGGAGAGAATGGGCAACCTTGTCTAGTCCCTGATTTTAGTGAGATTGCTTCAAGTTTCTCTCCATTTAGTTTTATGTTGGCTACTGGTTTTCTCGATATTGCTTCTACTATGTTTAGGTATGGGGCTTGAATTCCTGATCTTTCCAAGACTTTTACCATGAAGGGGTGTTGAATTTTATCAGATGATTTCTCAGCATCTAATGAGATAATCATGTGGTTTTTTCCTTTAAATATGCTTATGTAGTGGATTACATTGATGAATTTCTGTATTTTGAACCATCCCTGCTATTTGTTACCTAAGCATTCATTTCAAGAGAAATGATATCTTGACATTAGCACATGATATACACAATAATCCAAAATGAGCAATACTAATATCAGTAATTTGTAGAACTGCCCTCAAGCACACTCTTTTCACCTGGGGTGTGTTATTATGTGAGAATGTAGAAAATCACTATGCTTTTGAAACTAAATCATTTCTAGTTAAAATTGTGTCAGATTAAGGCCCCAAAGGGTTCTGATCTGGAACAAGATTCAGTCAAACTTGGAGGCCATTTTATCATCTGTCATCCAAAGTAACAAATGTCTTCTACAAGCTTAACACTACAAACACTGTTAAGAAAATTATATATTTGACAAACATTGTGAAATATCTCCGAGTAGTGAATTTTAAGCACACTAACCTCAAACAAAAGGTTATGTGATAAAGAGAGAGGCCCCGAGTCCATAAAAATGATGCTCACAGTATAGTAAATGAAACTCCAGCATTTCTGTATTATCTTAACATATTAACAACAGAATCAAAATATCACAATAGATCACGAAAATCTTGTAACAACTGGGTTAATGTTTTCAAAATAGGTTTGGTAGTTTAGTTTTAAAAGATATTCATATAGGTCTTATGTTTTATATCAGCTAAAACATCACAACCATCAATAATATTAACATAATAGCTGCTATAACTGTTTGTGACTGTGGATGTTTAGAAATATTTGAAAATATTTATTTAGGCATTCATGAAGCCCACTGCTACCTTTTTAAGTCCTGGAGATGTTTTCTTCTTAACTGTGTTCAAAATATCACATACCCGAGATAAATATATGATATATGGAGAAATGTAGTATAGTAAAATGTGTGTTATGGAGTGTTATGAATCATGGATAACTGTTTCAAAATTTAGCTGTTCAGATAAACAACAACCAACACATTTAAAGCAGGATCTGAATAAATGGTTCAGCCATTGAGAGTTTGTAGTAATATTTCAAAGAATCTAAGTTTTATTAAAAGTACCTACAGTATCAGCTTACAACTAATTCCAGGAGATATGATGTCCTCTTCTGTCTTCTGTGGGATGCTACATGTACATAGTGCACATAAATCTCATCACAATGAATACATCATCTAGAAATGATAAATAAACACATCTTTAAATGAAGTTTAAAGCAAAAAGAAATGAAACTAAGAATTAATGGGTGAACATCAGCTACATGGGGTTTTGTTTGTTTATCTTTTGGTTTTGTGTAAAGACTATGAAGCTCATACATAGGTTGTTCTACTCTCTTCCAAAACCCATGTGGAACATGTTTGTTTTGATTACTTCTTTCTATGTTTTCTTTCGAGGTCAGATACGAATTGATGTGTTTAGTTCAGAGCAAGGGGTAGAAACAATTTTATGCCATTGATGCTTTGCAAATTTGGGAGGGAAAGAGAAAGAATGAAGAAGTCTGATGAAATTCTTCTTTTTTCACATGTGAAATTTCCAACCCAGACAAGATTCTCTCATGTTAGGCTATATTCATGTCCAGAATATTGTGGCCTTCAGTTAATATCCTATTTTACATCTAGCTCTAATTTGTTGATGTTGCTTTTCTTTTTAACTGTCAGCCTAAAGTACAAATCCATGAAAGCTTCAATTACAAAGCGTGGGTGTAACAGGAAAGGTATCACTTAGCTCCAGGTTTGACAATGCTGTTGATAGCAAATTGAACTCAACATTGACAAAACCAATCTTCTTTAACTAACTTAATGAAAAGATGTGTTGTTCTGCTGGAGCTGTGCTTAACTAGATCCAGAGCTCTGCTTGTCTGTAACAAAAAATGGCAAAAAGTTAACATTGGATCCATCTACTATCTTTTTAGCTTAAGGTCAAGCAAATTGTTTATATATTGTTTACAATAAAGAAAAATATATCAGTAAAGAAATGTTTACCAATTCAAAGAAAACATTTCTATATCAAAATGGCAGCCTGTCACATGAAGCAGCAACTCTGAATAAAGTATCAGAATCCAAACTAGAAAGAATAAAGCCATTTTCTTTTTTCTTTGTAATACAAAAATCCCCAAAAAAAAGTTTTAAGAAAGTGCTAAGTATTTGCATAAATAAATTGAAATTGATTTATTTTTAATTAAATTAGTTCATGACTGGGTTAAATTGTACCATAACAAAATACATGTATTCATGGGCAGACACTTTTATAAATTCATATAAAGCTAAAAACATTTATGTTTATTACATATTAAGAACTCATCTTGTCTTATTTTTTAATGAAAACTTCTAACTGATAATTTAAAAAACAAGACAAATGGCCAGGCTGTGGTGGTACATACCTTTAATCCCAGTAATTGGGAGGCAGAGGCAGGCAGATTTCTGAGTTTGAGGCTAGCCTGGTCTACAGAGTGAGTTCCAGGAC
>NW_022196912.1:110065321-110086457 GCF_008632895.1 Mastomys coucha | reverse complement strand
CAAAAAACAAAAAAAAAAAAAGAAAGAAAGAAAAGAGAAAAAGTAAAGAAAAACAAGACAAACAATAGGTAAGGCTGAATACTGAGGGCACACAAGAACAGCCTGAATGTCACACATGGTAATTATCTCCATTGAACAGCCACAGAATTTCCTGAGTAGTCTCAATGCCAGCCTCAATCAAATGGTTGGATCTGAGGAACATAACTAAATACAAAAGCTATCAATTTGCTTACACCACTTTTGGACTCAACAATGCACTTTCAACCTAGGCTTGAGACAGGATCTGTTATTATTCTCACCACAAGTGATAGACACGTAATTCTATGTAGTCACAAGATACCAAGGACAATCTTTCTGTGTTTGGTGAAACAAGAAGTTCACATCCTCAGATGCTGTGATTGGTGGGTGTTGACAACAATGACTGTAGCTGTTTTATTGCCTCACCAGATAAATTAATACATTCTGAGCGATTTCCAGTCTTCTATTTTGGGTTCTATTGGGTCAGTCTGTGGCACATGTCATTTTCAAATAGAGACAAATATTTATTTATTCAAAAGTCTTAAGACTTTTTTATATTTTCAGTCATGTTGCAGGTATTTTAAAGGTTTTTTTCATTGACAACTGAAAATTTCAATAAGCTTCCTTAATTTCTAAGTTAGGGCAAAAACCTAAGCAAGGCACAACACTTTAGAAAAGAGACACGTATACGAAACAGTATAACAAACAATCCTGTCATTGTAAGCAAAGGAATATCTTAGCAGGACCTCAGAATCCAAACAGGCTCTACAGTCCTTGCGAGTTCAGGAAATGAACTCAGGAATCCAAGATCACGGTTTAAAGGAGGTTCATCAAACTAGTGTTTTATTTTTGCTTATTTTCTTGTTATTGTTCATAGAAATATTCTTTAAGACAGAATTAATATGGAAAATAACTTCAAAAATCTTAAATATTTCCAAATTATTTATTTATACACATGCTTTATACAAATAAAATGCAACTAAGATACAATAATTAAAGGATATATATTACACACATAATATACATATTGTGTACATATATAAATAAGAATATAACATATAAATAACTTTAACATATATTTATTTACAATGAAAATTGCCTTATGCTCTTTGAATGACTGGTAAATGGAAACTGAATCAAAGCTGGATTATCTCATTTAATGGAGGGTTCAGTCACATACTTATATCTAATTAGACCAGACCCTTCCAGGATAACATTCGCTTGATCATATCATTGCAAAATGTTTGACTCCAACTCTGTATGCAAAATTTGTTCCCAACTAAATTAATGGTTAGCCAAAAAGCTGGGAGAAGCAGTAGGAAGGTATAGACATGACCCTTGTAGCTCATTCAAACTTGTAGCATATTAAAAGGGAAATCTAGGATGTTTTATTTAGAATAAGCTTAGTACTTCACCATATGTGATAGGGTAATTTTGCAAAGTCAACAAACAAGAAACAGAACTGTCCATAAGCTGAACAGTTCCCTGAGCTCACATTATTGCTATCCATTATACATCTGTTCTTTCAGCCATTACAATAGTGAGCTACAAGCTATACCATTTCTCTGACTCTTCCAAGCCAAAATACTGACATTGACTACTTTAGAAATACACACCAAATTAGCATAAGGATACAGAAATGTTACCTGCTTCTGTGATAGCACTGGATTAGTTTGCATCTCAGCAATAAGCCAGGTAGGAAAAAAGACACCAGGTGTTACTGTTGTATGCATATATGCTTCTTCTCCATCCAATAGGGAAAGCAAACAATAGGAAACTAGTTATAGTTTTGTTCACTTTTATGAGAAAAAAATACATAACATTTCTTTATCTGTAAGTAGTCTTATTTAAGTACTGTTTTCTAACTGTTTCAGCCATTCTTACACTCTCTGAAGTTAAGCATAGCTGTGGATCATTACAGGACCAGCTGGGCATCTCAGTTGCATACAATTCTATATCATCCCTCTTAACAGGATACCTTGTTACCTACTTCCCTCAGCTTTGAGATATTAAATAAATTAAAACATACAGAAACTCCTGCCTGCCATTTTGTTGCATGTATCTGATTCCTGTGACAATAAGGTTGGTAAAGTAAAGATGTAATCTTCGTCCCTGAGAAGTCCACAAGGAGGAGGAAAATAGTGAGTTGTAAATTACATTTCCAGTATGATGTAGTTAAGACCAGTGAGAGCAAATACAGTGAGATTCACTTCCTGTGGAATACATAGTATAGTCAGAACCTAAGGCAAGTGGATCAATAGTTAGAGCATTGAATGAGAGTGACTGTTGGAAAAAACAAAATGTGGAAAGTGTTACAGAGTAGAAGCCCAGAAGATCTGCTCCTTGCTCTTCAACCATTTTGGCACAGCTCTTCCACATTTTGCTAATTTGTTTTTATAATGTTCACAAATTATTTTCTTGATGCCCATCCTCTTACATTTCCTCAAGGAATCACATCCCAATGTCTCAGTAGAAATTAAACATAAATAAGTCTTTGTGAATTTATTTTGTTTTTCTATGAGATGTTGATTTGTACATGGGATGAAGTTGATTGTAACATAATAATTAATGTCAGTATCACATGTACAAAAGTTATGCATAATTTATTTCCATAACAATATTTATGCCTCAATGTACAATAATTGTAATTTGTTAATGGGACTAACAATTCTAAAGATAATTATGTATAAGTAATAATAAAGTTTCAGTCCCTCCATTTATATTTACCTAAGTTTTAAAAAACTATAACAGCAAGCTAGTTTTGATTAAATGACATCTATATAATTATTGTTATTAAATTGTAATAAAATAAAATAGATAGAAGTAATTACAAAATTATTATACAAAAAAATTAGCTGAGTACAATTCCCCAAATTTCCAACAAACATATCCCCTATTTGTCTTCATAATATCTTCTTTCTTTTTATCAGTTGTATTTCCAGTAGTAACTCAAATATTTTGATGAAAATCATGGCCACAACAACAACAAACTTAGGAATTTGAGAGAGAGAAAGAGTGAGAGAGAGAGAGGGAGAGAGAGAGAGGGAGAGAGAGAGAGATTGCATTTGTGTTCCCCTATGCAGTTGCATGTAGTGCATGTACATGGTGAAGGTTGACATAAGAATAACTTTTATTTCTTGGCACAGGATCTCTTACTGAATCTTGACATTTGGCTAGAAAGACTGGTCATTAAGCCACAAGGAGCCCCTTGACCCAACATTTGCATTACAGGAACACAGGGTCTTACCCAGCATTCTTGTGAATCTAAGGGCATATGAACTCAGGTCCTCACGCTTATGTAGCAAGCAATATATTCACTGAGACATATCTTCACTCCATGCTTGGGATTTGACTTTATATCCCTTCATCACCATCTCGTTTTCAATTCATATTTTATTCATTATATTTAGTATTAATTTTGAAAGTCAATAATATACAAAATAATTCTCATATTGTTTACAGTAAAATGTTTTAAAAATGTAACTGTCCTCATGACCACCCAAAAGTCTACTGTATGCAAAGTATAGGCCAGTGAGTTTCACTTAAGAAAACTTTACCAGGTTGTTTTTGTAATATAACATTAAACTGAATCATTTTCAACTTACATTTTAGTTAAATAATGTACAAATCTGTAAGTCATTCTTTTAGCTGTCAAAAGTCCAAATAGGGAAAAATGGGGCACAAAATGAGATATCTGTTTTACCACTCTAATGATATATCAAGTTTTATCTGGAATATCATGATTTTTAAAAATTATTAATGATGTCTGTAACATCAATATGCAAGGAATTATTTTAAGCCACTTTGTGCACATTTTCTTGAGGTTGGATGATATCTTTACTAGTGGGAATATTTTGAAGATTTGAAAAAGTGACATTGGATTGAAAAGTATTCATATTTTAGTGCATTGTCTTACAAAGTAAGCACACAATCTCAAGCTGATATTTTATATATTCAGGACCCAAACATGGTTCTACTTGTCATCATGTTAATTAGTGATCTATCATAGGTAGAAAAATAATAGCCAAGAGAGGACATATCAACTTCCCAGTATATCACAACTGAGCTTCACCTACATGTCTAATAGGGCAGGTCACCCATGATAGACTTTCACAGTAATGAATAAAATACTTTGCTCTCTAGAAATGCACAGTAAGTTCTTCCTACACTACTCAATGTTTCTTAAGTTGGAAAATGCCCTACCATTGGAACTGCATTTGAAACAAGAAGATTAAAAAAAAAAGGAACTGAAATTCTAATTTGTCCTCGGCTAGAGAAGAAGAGACAGAGGAAAATTTTCACATAGCAACATTTATCTGTGATTCAGTTTTATTTTTAATGTCAGTAAAGTGATGAGAACCAGGTGACCATTCTCTTGTATTGAATCATGTTTTTCCATTATTATAAGACACTTTGTTCAGATGTCTATCATGTTTATCATGCACATAAAACAATTAGTCTTGTGGCTTCTGCAGTTGACATATGAGTTGAGAAGCTTTTTTTGCTCCAAGAGCTATCAGTTTAATGGCTTTTCATCAGTTACAGTGGTCAATCTAATGGATCTAATCCATGTTTTTGAGTTCTGCTGCCATCATCCAGATGCTGGACTCAGTTACAAATGCTGACCGTTGATGGACTTGGTCTAAAGTTCCATGCTGTTAAATGTCCTCCATCCTGTCTGAGAGTTCCCAGACTGAGCACTCAAAGAGACTAGAGAGGTATCTGTCAGAATTCTGACAACATAAATTTCAAAAGTCCAAACATCACTCCCTCTATATCCTAGACAAAATATTTTAAACCAGCAAAAGGTATGGGGTTAGAATTTAAGAATGTGTAATGTGCTCTATACTACAGTTCTTTGACAACAAATTACATTTGAGACTACCCATAAGGCAGTTGATAATACATTTGATAAAAGATTAAGATTTAATAACCATCCTACAAATACCCTTGCAGAGTGAAATGGTCTCAATAAATGATACAGACCCTTTGATGGATCAAACATCTGTTAGAGATTATCACCCGTAACAATCAAACTAGTGCAGGAATGATGTTCAGTGGCAGAGATTTTGATTAACATGTTTATGACCCTGGATTTAATCCTCAGCACCCTTTCCCTCTAAAAAAATAAAATGAAAAAGATAGACCATTAATACTACTTCCCATCTAACCCTTGGATAAGGTACTCCCTGAAATTTTCCCTTACTATACCCACCCTGAGATGCTAAGAATTTGTCATGTGTTAGAAGATTTCAGTCTTGTTGTTTGTGTCCTGTTGGAACCAGATGACACCTGTTAATGGAAATATGTTTCTCATGTTTCTTTAACATGAGAAAGCGTTCTAAAACTCTCCATCTTCCTTTAACCCGTCTTCCCTTTCTACTAACTCAAAATAAACTCTACTAAATTAAAGCCATATTTGTAGATCATAAGAGGAAATTTCTCTTAGTAGCCAATGCATGGTAATAAGTTTTGATTCTTGTGCATGTGCATGTACAATGTGCTTTCCTGAGCAGTTCGCTTCATTTGGCATTACTGGGAGTCTGGTAATGAATCTCCATGATAGAGTACACAGCTCTGCGGATCAGATGGAGAGAATGAGTTCTGTAGGAGCACAGGATTGTATGGATGGTAACAGTAAGTATTCACTGACCCAATATGAAGGAACATTTCATTCCAATACTCTGAAATGGAATCTGATAGTCTCTGCTGCTTTCACCGCTCAAACTGCACATTATCGTGAGGGACTTTTCTTTTAAATTAACTTGAGTGCTAGCATAGCTTTTCATGAAAAGAAAAATTAAATCAAATGTTCCATATTTTGTTAGCCTATTGCTTAAGTGAAAACAATTTCTTTATGGAAAAAAAGAACAAATGTCTGAATTTAGAATGAAGTAGCAGTGTACTCTCCGCTCTCTCCCTCTCTCCCCCTCTCCTACTCCCTCTATGTTTCCCCCTCCCATCCTTCTCCCTCTCTGTTTCCCTCTCCCTCTCCTTCTCTCCTCTTTCTCCCTCCCTCCCTCCCTCCCTTCCATATCTTGATCAAGGTTTTATGTATTTGAATAGAAGTGAGAATTAGAAATAAAAACTTCCCTCACTTGTATAAAACATTCCTGGTTCAACATCTTTGAGAAAAGGACTAAGAAATCTCAGCTTGTAGGAATTTGATTCAACTTCCAGACATGTCTACACTAACTTGAGCTTTCCTTTTCGTTGATTTTCCTTGGACATATTACTTGCAACTGAAGCAGTCTGCATAATCAGAAGCCAGGAAGTGGTCAGGCTGCATATGACCTTCCTGGCAGATGTTTGTAAATGGACAGAATTGCCTTTGCCAGCCCAAACTGCGTAATCTCTGGTCAGGGTTAGGTTCCATGCAAACACTTAGATAGACTGTGGTTTGTACTGCTGGGCTGTGGTAATAGGATATGCACAAGGACCAGGTCACTGACTTAAGCCCAGCTGGACCAGGAGTGACCCTTTTTAATCTTCAGATGAAAGCATGATATATGAGGGAAGTTAGTTGATCTGCTCAGCAAGAAGTTTCTGTTCTTGCTAAAGCCCAAATTGTGATGGGAAAAAACCACTTGGCAAAGCAAGTATAGGAAATAGAGAAACAGCTCCATTCTTGGCCAAAATGCCAAATGGCCAGTGCAATACAAGTCTGCTTCATTAGGTGACCTAACAAGGCAGGCATACATGTGGTTATTTAATAGGGGTGGCTGACAGACAAGGGGATATTTACTCTATTTTATTATTGATTTATTTTTATTTATTCACTTCATATCCCAGTTGCTGTCCTCCCTCCTTGTCCTCACTCCCACAGTCCCTCGTTCCATCCCCTTCTCCTTCTCTTCTGAGAGAGTGGAGGGCCCCCTAGGTATGCCCCAACCTTTCACTTAAAAGTCTCTGCAAGACTGGGCTCTTCTTCTCCACATGATGTCAGAAAAAAAAACAGCAGAGTGAAGGGAAGGAGTTCCATAGAGGAGCAACAGCTTTAGGAAAAGGTCTTACTCCAGTTTGGGAACCAAATGAAAACTGAGCTACACATATGCTACATATGTGTGTAAGGGTCTAGGTCCAACTACATATGTGTGGATGGCCTTTGGTTGGTGGTTCAGTCTTGTATCACTCATTTCACATACGTAAAAAACCTGATAAAATAAGGTCTCATAAAAATGGGGGCTTTGACATTTAGGAGCAATGCATCTTCTGCTCATTTTAATAAATTTGGTAGTATAGTTTCTAACATACACACTGATTTTTCATCAAGGTGAAAAACAAGGGAATTTTCAGGGGGTGAGTATTTGGGGTAGGATGTGATGGATATGACATTCTCTAGACAGTGAAAAGGGAAGTTCATAGTGCATGAAGGCTTTTAAGTATTAAAGGCATGTGAAGATCAGTTGCCTTGGCAGCTACTGGAGCAGAAACTGATGCATGAGGATACTTAAAATAAAAGCAGGTGTTGGCTAGGACATGGTCAATCATTCTTCATTGAAGATATGACCCATGGTAAAATTTCTATGATTCAGTGGATGTCCAACACAGAACCTGTTGTAATTCTAAGAGAGTGAAATGGGAGATACGTTCATATTTCATTATACTGGTGCATGAAATTCTCATGATACATTTTAAGCTGAGACAGTGCAGGTCAGCTGATACTTATTTGACATTTTTGTCCTGTAACCTGTGGTTATACATAGAGCCTTAAAAGAATCACTTAACCTTCCTGAGCCCACCTTGAAATAAAACTTACAGCACCACAAGCCTTTATGAAACTGTCTGGGACACACTTGGCATTCTACTGGTACAACATAGTGCGCTGTCAGATTAAACCTTGGGACCACTCTTGTCTCCCACGGCAGGGTCATGTTATAAGTGACACTGAATCAAGCTGGAAAGTCAGATCTTCCAGCTTTGTATAGGTATATGTATTGAAAGAAATTTCTTTCCCTATAAGTACATGGTTTTATAACAGATAAAAGATTTAGTGACCATTTTTTTTTCACTCAATCAGTGATAAAACAAAAGCTCTGAGAGATTCCAGCCTTGTAGGGTGCTCATTGTTATAAAATTTCTCTCTTCAGGTGATCTGCAAGGAAACTTATAGAAGGTTCCTGTTGACTTCCAAGGGAATCTATACACATGAAGATATAACTAGCAGAACAGAAAACCTGAGAGTAAACTGTAGGAGAACTCATTGCAATTTGGATGGAAGACCACACCCTCTGAGAAGAAAATTTAGGGAGAGCCAAAATTGGTGGGAAATATCAAAAGAAAAAAGTCTACTCACACAAAATAGCACTTTTCAGTGAAAAAGAAGGCTCAAAGTGTTGAGAGAAGCAAGGAGAAGCGAACAGTAATAGATGAATAGATGTTCATACCGTTGGCCGGGATGAGACGTTTGCCTGAAAATATAGCTGTACCCTGTTCTTCTCAGTTAAATGTTAAGTTACTCACTTGTTTTATTTACTTTCAATCTTTCACTAACTTTTTTTCATCATTTGTAGAGCATTCCAGGTCCTTTCATATATTTTTTTTTCCAGTGTATATGGAATGCCATGACCTTCAGGAGTAAATAGATTAATACCCATGCAGCATGTGTGCTGCATTTAATCAAGCCCTAGCACTCCCACCCAAGAACTTGTCTGAAGGCCAATTAGCATTTAGGCCACATTTTCAGGACTTGGCTACTACATTCACTTAGCAAACTTACACCACATGCTCTACTAATTGGCTCAGCTGGAAGCTTAAGAAGAGAAACTGGAGACCCAGTGGGCAAGGAAGGCTGACAATGCCTTCACACAATGGTTCTCAACAGGAGTTAGAAATTAGAGCTGTAGAGAAAGATGTGCTTGTATGGCAGGTCAAGGAGATGAAATGCTCAGTATTTTGCCAAAGTAACCCCTAAATATGGGAGAAAATAAAAAAATGGGGATGTTTAGGAAAGTTATTTTGTACCAAGTTTCCAAAACAGCTTAGTAAGTAATTATTCATGCAATATGTAGAGTCGAGGCATATAAATATGGTGTTAGAGTAATGTCATTAGGTCAAAAGGGTTCCTGGTACTGTACAGCAACTTAGCCTTTGCTTTGACCAGTTTCTCTTACATAGTTCAGTTTATACACTTGGGTTGTCATACTTGCTTGTCTCTTACCAGTTGAAAAGAATAGGGGCAGCTTTGTTGTTTATCAGAGGTTTGATGTTATAACTTCAAACTCAAATATAAGAACATTTTTTTTTCCTGACTAGAGGTCTCCTTAGACAAAGGAAAAAAAAAATAACATTCAAGTTGAGGATAATTATTCCCCTAGCCAGTAGGTTTGGTCCAGCTATTCAAGGTCTCAGGAAACAATTTGCAAGAAACAGAACTGGGCCTTTGGGAATTGGGGTTAATTGGAAGGATGCACTGGGGAGGATGGAGATGCAGGAACTGTCTCAGAGGCTGCATCAAGACTCTGCTAGAATTGGACAGTTACTGTGTTTTCATTTTAATTCAAGCCCTAAAAGCAGCTTCAGGTTCCCAATAGCAATTAAAATTGTCTTAAGACTCAGCATCAATTTCTTGCCTTTCTTGTGATTCTGTGTGCTTGTTTTCTATCAAAAGACAGGGAAACCAACCAAATCTCCCTGACATAGCCTGTCACTCCCTTCACAGGCATTCCACTTTACTCTTCCCTAGGAAATAGCACTGCAACAAAATGGTCTCAAATTAAAGTGTGATAATTTGAAGCTCTTTCTCTCCTACCACTTCCATAGGTCCATCCACCAAATTTGTAAGGTCTGGGAGAAGCATATGCATATCCTCCCCACACATGGGTTTATCTATTATTTTCTTATACCATTGTACCTTGGCATGAAAACCCACATAGGACATGAACACACAGACTCTGCATCCAACCTTCATACAGTCCAATGCACCTGATTTCCCATAATGCTCATTCCACAGTGATATCAAGAAGCCAACATTAAAAACAAAACAAAACAAAACACCTAGTTCTCAAATAGCACATAAAATTATGTCTACATCCTACTTGTTCTATGAGACTCTGACAAGTTCAGAATTGAAGATACCATCTTAAAATATAAGGTTGAAAACCATTGAGGGACACATTTTACATTGATCTGACCACTATATATCTATGCACATGTACCTGCACATGTATCCATAGAAATAAAAACACATGTATATATATCCAACAACAGCAACTTATTTTATTGCTATAATGATATAAAAATGAAAATGTCAGCAGGAACTAGAGTCATCAGTGGAACAAACCTTGGGATATATCTATGAAGGATTAGCTAGATTAGGTTAATAGAAGTGGGAACATCTACTCTCAGTGTGGCAGGTAACATTCTACTGGTTAGAGTCCTGTAAGAAAGAAAGGTGAGCATCAGCATTTGCCACTGTTCTGCTCTTCCTGACTTCGGATCAACGTGACTCCTTCATGTTCATGGCAAGAAGCAGCCCCTGTTGGAATAGACTGTGATATCAAACTGAGTCAAAAATTGACTTTTTTTTTTTACTTTAAGATGACTTTGTCCAAGATTTTTGTCTCAATAATGAGAAAAGTAATGAAAAAAAAATCTCATATGTTCATGGACAACTCTTTCTTTAGGTTAGGAAAGTTTTCTTATATAATTTTGTGGAAGATATTGACTGGTCCTTGAAGTTGGGAATCTTCACTCTCTTCTATACCTGTTATCCTTAGATTTGGTCTTCTTATTGTGTCCTGGATTTCCTGGATGTTTTGGGTTAGGATCTGTTTGCAGTTTTCATTTTCTTTCAATGTAACCCCCAGAGCTCCCAGGGACTAAACTACCAACCAAAGAGTACACATGGAGGGATTCAAGGCTCCAACTGCATATGTAGTAGAGGATGGCCTTGTCAGTCATCAGTGGGAGGAGAGGCCCTTGGTCCTGTGAAGGCTCTATGCCCCAGTGCAGGGAAATGCCAGGGAAAGAGAGCAGGAGTGGGTGGGTTGGTAAGCAGGAGGAGAGGGTAGTGGATAGGGGTTTTTCAGAGGGGAACCAGGAAAGGGGATAACATTTGACATGTAAATAAAGAAAATATCTAAAAAGAAATCCATTCTCGTTTTCCATCAAAAACATTATTGAAAGCATATTTCTATTACTACAGTAGCTAATTCTCCAAATATTACCTTGCTGAGAAACTAGTATAAAATAATATTATAATATTTGAATTACTAAAGGATCAATTTTAAAGATGATGCTGTTATTATTATTGTAGGCTCTGTGATCAATTCAAGCTTTAAATACCAACAATTAGTTTGCTGTTATGTCAGATTCTATTCCTCAAGTTCACCAGGCCAGAAAATCTATGAACAGGACCTAAGCTGATCCAGTCTCTAGTGAAAGCTTCTTTTGTGACTTGTATTTGATTGTCTGCTAGGTATATGTCATCTAAAAGGCTACACTTGCATAAAATATTTTTTAAAGCCTTATCTTGAAATACCATTATATCTTGGTTTCATTTTAGCATGTGAGTAGATAACATAAATATTCATTCCATAGCCCAACTCGAATTTCCAATAAAGAGCAGAAATACCCAGCACTGAGACTGCTAGGTGCATAGGATCCAAACCTCATGGTTGTATGGCATGTACTTTACTGAGCTATGCCCTAGCTCCTAAATAGGTTTTCATAAACACAAAAATGCAGGGTCCTACCCAGGGTCCTACACAATACATGGTCCTAAACCCTTATCCTAATTCCTAAAACCTCATAGGATTAGTAGGATATGCGCATGGGGCCATTTCTCTACTATATAAGGTTAATCAAGGACTGCAAATGTCATTGCATTGTAACATATAATGAGGAGGTATAAGTACTATAATCTACAACGAGTCAAATCTGTTCTAAGGACCAAAAATAAGAAAAGTTAAGATGTAATGCCCATGATTGCCTTCAAAACAGCAGCAATAAAGATTAAAGTTGGAAGGAGAATATGTAGGAAAAGAAGTTTAACATGCACTGAAAACACGGGTATTAGAGCCATATCCAGACCTGATTGTGTATTGATCAAGCCAAATGTAGTTATGTATGTTCTTTTCAGAACCTGACTACCTGCATTCTAAGCATTCTTTTACAAGCCATTGCTCACGGGGACGGTGGTTGTGAATTGTGTATGGGGTTCTATAAACTACTAAGCTCTCATCTCCCCTGGCAAGTCACCTTCCCTGCCACCTTGCCAGTATCAAATACCCATTAATCAGAATTGAGTTGAATATGAGTTCTAGGCTAGCTATCTCAGGAGGTTATTTTATTTGATATTAATATATATTATGTACACAGGTGTTTTGCCGCCAATCATGTCTATGTACCTTGCACATGCTATTCCTGAGGAGGTCAAATCTTCTGGAACTGTATTTACAGATGGCTGTTAGCAACCACAAGGGGACGGAAGGCAAAACATAAGTCCTCCACAAGAGCAACAAATGCTCTTCACGGCTCTAATCAGCTCTCTAGCCCTGGTGAAGTTGTTTAAATAATAAATCTAAATGTCATAAGAGGGTTACTTAAGTGTACATGCTTCTGAATCTTAAACCCATAGGAGAAAATTTCTACGAAGAACTTATTCAGAAAATTTAAGCGATTGCTCCAATGTTTGCTTGAACGATGTCTTCTATAAAAAATTTTTAAATAATTTATTGGCTGTGTGTGAATGTGTGTGCCCACTTCATGTGCTTGACTTGGTTCTTTCTTCCCAACAGGTAATTCCTGAAGAGAATGAAAGTCAGCTTGTTAGGGTTAGCACCTTACTGAATGACCTTACCAGCCCTAATATCTTATAACTGAAAAGCAAGTAAGTCAGTAAATACAGTAAGGAGATAACAGGGAAAAGTAACCACACGTACAGGAAACCCACATTAAAAACTAATGCCTTACAAGTTTAGGACAGGGTAACTGAGGTACCTAAAGTAGTGTCTCAGGCACTGTTCTCCCTAGCCACATACTCCTTAGACATGTTTCTGATACCCTTTTCAGTGAAGATGAAAGAAACTGAATCCACAGAGAATGCAATTGACTGTTGAACTTCAAACCATACATTTTTAATCTATTCAATATTTATGAAGATTTAAAGAGATTAAATATAAAGACAAAAATAGCTGCCTACCTCCTTTACATGCCTGCATGACAGTGTGCCACCATGAAAGTAAGCATTCAGGAAGGGGTCATTCAGGTCTATTCAGGTTCAGCTGTCTCTAGGCTTTCTTGCTAAAATGCATAGTCTCTTAAGCAATAGGGCCTTAATTTTCATCTCTGGGATATAACCAAGGGCAGGAGTAATAGGCTGCTTTTGGAGTATCCAACGTAGTCATAGCCAACAACTCAGAAGAGAACTTCTTGCCTCTGATCTTGGGACATTATCAAAGTGTACTTTTATTCTTTATTAGGAGCATGGTGAACCTAGATGAAAAAGAGTTTACTAAAAGAATATATTCATGTTTATATAATGAATTACATGCATTAGTGTTGTGGGCTGTTGTTTAGTAGTGTATGTTATTATTATGGCTTTTGAGCCATCCACATTGATATTTTGCTTACATCCTTCCTCTGTGTGGATTTGCTCCCATATCACTTCCTTACAGAGCCCCTCACTTTTTGCTTTTACCCACACAGATCACGTATGTCCCAATACTCACCTTCACTCTCCTCCTACGTTCTTCTGTAGTGCTTAGAACTAGACACCTGGGTAAATAATCAGTACAAATGAAATCATTGTTACTTGAGGAAAATCTACAACACTAATTTATCAAGCCAGCATATTCCCTAACAACTGTCTATAAACATCTGTCCTTATGCACACAGGTGACTGTAATCCTCATTCCTCATCAAGGAAACAGATGTAGACTACAGATTGCAACAGATGAAGTCCAGTATAGAAAACTACAACCAATAATATTCAAAGTTGTATAAAAGAGTTGCAGTGAATACATCTATAAATGCCACCAAATCTAAAGCTCATGGAACACTGACAGAGATCATGTGGAAATACTATAAAAGCCAGAGGACCAAGGACTTTGCTGTGAAACTATGTCTCCTAGTATCATCAGAAATCACATCCATAAAGACACACCAACAGGACTACCCAAACATGAGGTGAACAAGGTCAGGTCATGCAAAGGAAAAGCAAAAACTCTACAAGGCCTCTACACAAAGGTAGGTTCGTAGCAATACCACACATAGTTAAGTGAAGAAAGCTTGGAGTGGAGAAATAATCTTCCCCACAGAAGAGCACACCACTTGATTACTCAGTGCCCAATGATGAAACTGGAAGACATTCAAATAGGTAATAGTATATATACTCCATAAGTTACATTTGGAAATGTATATGTATATATGTTACATATGTATTTGGATATATGCATGTGTGTGTATGTATATATGTGTGAGTGTCTCTGTGTGTATGCAATAAGAACTGATAAGAAAAGAAGCCACAAGTTTGAAGAACTGTGAGAACAGGCAACTGGGAGCAATTGCTGGGAAGAAAAGGAAGGGCAAAATGTTGTCAATACAAAACAATCTCAAAAATAAACAATAATGACAACAACAGCAACAAAAAACGTGAAATGGCTACAAGTCAACCACCCAAACACTTTACAGAAGTACCTTGTTATAGATAAATGCTAAGTTAAATGTCTTTTCCCTAAAGGGAAGCAAAGTTACCATTAGATAATCTCTGTTAAAAATTTCATGGATTTGTATCATCTCTTGATTGGTATAGCATTAAATGAGTTACTTTTAAATTATTTCTTTGATATTACAGACCATTCCATGAAAATGTATTCTTCATTGGAGCATATTATAGGACTGGGATATTTTAGGATTGAACTCTGTATTCCCTTCTATTGTTTGAAAACATGTGACAATTTTTGTTTAGGAACTACTCATAGAAGTTACAATTAATATTTATATGTGGAAACACAAGGGTCAACTCCTGAACCATTATATTCTCTGACCCTTGCTTTGCTGACTCTGAAGGCCTATGGTAAAATTCTGAGTTTTGCAATAAGAAGGTCTGACTCCAAAAAAAGGCTGCAGGTGCAAACTGATGAAGTAACTACTCTTGGAAGTAAATGACTAAGATTCTGTTCTTGCGCATTTGGACTGATATAAAGGATGCTGTCTGTGTTGAGGGGAGAGTATAATGGGAATACATCATATAAAGTAGTAAAGCACCTTCATTCATATCCTGCCTTTGCTAGGTTTCTTATTTTACACTCTGTTCTCCCATTCCTTTATCACAAAACTTAATGTATTAGATAGGATAATAAAACTGCATTTTTGAAAGTTTGCTGAACAGAAGAATTTAACAATATGCTAACATTTTATTGTGATTAATTTTGGTCATTTTGGAAGATAAGCAAAGAAACTGGGTAATAAGAAATATAATAAAGGTTTAATCATGAGCTTAAAATTGAGATAAATTGAGTTTGGTGCTATATTTTCATGATAAACTAGAGATGATGTGTGCATTGTCCCTTGTTACATATATACTGGATACAATATAAATGCATGTTAAATAAATCAAGTTGAAATCATTTTATGCATTGCTTTTTAATATATATTTTTTCTTTAGAAACCACTATGAAAGTGTATTAAAATAATTCTTAATTCTTCTATAAATAGTTTATGCTCAAGAAATTAGATACTACAATTTAATTATTATTGTATAAAATCACAAAACTTAACTTTAATGTAGGCAACAAGTCTTCTTAGAAGAGGGGAGTCAGGAGGCAACTGAAACAAAAAGATGCCTAGCCCCAAACTGCTAGCTCATGCCCACTTCTACAGAAGACCACCGTGGGCAACCTTCACTGCCTTCCCATCTCCTGCAGAGCCCACAGATCTCTCTAACCTTCCTCATCTTGTGGATTGCTTTGTCCCAGTCCACAGCTGAGATAGGCACCTCATACTCACCCAAGAGCTGTTCCTGGTAGGACAACAAGTAGGCAGACTGGATTTATTCACACCTCTCCCACTACTCTTCCAGATCTAGTATTCCCAGGCCCATTCCCAGCTAGGTAGGAAAAAACCTACTGTGTTCTCCATTTCTTCTCAGACTCCATCTCCAATGGATCTTACAGGTCTCTTCCAACCTTCCTTCTCTCAACTTGTCCTGGCTGGTTTTGTGTGCCAACTTGACCCAAACTGGAGTTATCACAGAGAAGGGAGCTTCAATTGGGGAAATGCCTCCATGAGATCCAGCTGTGGGTCATTTTCCCAATTAGTGATCAAGGGGGTAGAGCCCCTTGTGGGTGGTACCATCCCTGGGCTGGAAGTCTTGGGTTCTATAAAAGAGCAAGCCAAGCAAACCAGGGAAGCAAGCCAGTAAGAAACATCTCTCCATGGCCTCTGCATCAGCTCCTGCTTCCTGACCTGCTTGAGTTCCAGTTTAACTTCCTTGGGTCATAAACAGCAATGTGGAAGTAAGCTGAATAAAACCCTTTCCTCCACAACTTGCTTCTTGGTCATGATGTTTGTGCAGGAATAGAAACCCTGCCTAAGACACAACTCAACCCAGTATCTTAGCCTCTAACACCAGCAGGACTTCCTTATGAACACACAGACTAAGCAGGCCAGGAACACAGGTAATCTAACTGAAGATCAGTTCCACTTACTCCACTCATCCAAATCCAATTCTCCAGTCTCATCCCTATCTCTGCAAGAAAACACCTGCTGCACTTTTCCTTCCCTCTCCTGCCACATGTCCTGTGGATTCCATAGATCCTCTCCTCCTAAGCACCCCTCCCTTTCTCCACTTATTTTATCCCAACACCCAAATCCAAAAGGCACTCCCTGTTAATCCTCAGACTACTCCTGCCGAGAAAGTTGGTAATCCTACCATAGATCCTTACTTCCCCTTCTGTTTTTCTAGATCCAAACCACAAGTCTTATCTCTAGTACTTAGGTGATCTTCTGGGGAGACAGCTCCCACTATTTCAAGGAGAAGAAATAGCCATATCTGGTTTGAACTCATTGCTCTCCTTCTCTAGGTGACACCCTTTATACCCTTAGCATATCCCCATTCCTAGTGTGTGAGTTCGAAACACCAGTACCTAGAAACACATTTTACTTGGTACCCTGAGGGGCCATAACTATCAATTTCAAAGAAAATTTCCCACCAGACCAAACACAGGCATTATGCTCCCTGAAAATTCAGAGAGGAAACAGAAACCAGAGGGGTATTCACCAAAGATGACAAATCCGGAAGTCAGAGCCTATGTCTATCACTATCACAATCCTAGATGTGTAGACACCGGCTTAACACACAATATCAGCTAGGGAAATATGTTTCTACTGGGGACCAGCTACCCTGCCACAGCAGGGCTTGAATACTCCAGCACAGCTGAAGCAGAGAAAAAGACATTAAATCAGACTTTATGAATATGATAAGATTCTTAAAGAGGAAATGAATAATCCATTAAAGAAACTCACCAAAACATAAACCCTCTTACTGAACCTTAATACATTGACCCTTGCACATTGATAGTGGGAGAAACCAATACCCCCCTCAACAATAGATATGTCACCCTTAAAAAAAATAAAAAGAAAAACACTGGACCTAACAAATGTTACATGTGAAGGTAACTTTTATTCACTAGAAATAATCAGTCTCAGAAGCTTACTTCTGAATGAACTCAGCCTTTCTAGCTCTTTGTGAACTCTGTCTGGTTGATTCAACTTAGTTCTTGTGGCTCAAACTTCTCTACAAGCTAACTGACTCAGAATGGCTTCTGAATGACTTGTTCTTCTCGGTCTAAAACTAACTCTGTCAATCTGTTCTAATTTTCTAGCTGCTTCACTACTCTTCTGAATATACTGAAAAGATACTCTATCCTACCCAAAGGACACTTGCTCATCTACGTTCATTATGGCTTTATTCATATAGACAGAAACTGGTCCAATCCAAATGTCCCTCAAAAGAAGAATGAGGACTGGGCATTGGTGATGCATGCCTCTAATTTTAGCAGTCATGAAGTTGAGGCAGGCATATCTCTGTGTATCTCAGTGAGTTCCAGCCAGACTGGTACTTAGTACTAGCTCTAAATCTTGATTCTCCATGTAAATAATTATATAACCATGAGCAATTACCCTAAACAATCTGGAATTCACTATTTTAATTTAGTCAACTAAATCTCTGTATATTTCTTTGAATATTAAGTGGAATCCTTTAGAAATACTTGTAAGGCCACAACTTCCAATGTAGACTATACCAAATGTTGATGAACATGCCTATATTTTAGCACTGAGAAAGTTTAAGCAGAACTAGAGATTCAAAACCAGCTTAGCTATATAGTGAGTTCCAGGCAAGTCTGAGCTACATAGTAAAACCATGCCTCAAAAATATCAATCATCATAATGTTTATAATTAATTAATTTATAATTAAGTCTGTTGGTCTTGCCTGTCACTCGAATGCTACTAAATTCCTTATGGTTAGAAGTTGATTGTTTTCTTTAGCTAAATCTATATTTAAAATGCTTGTGTAGCTTCTTATACAAAGCATTCTGAATTTCTTATGATATAGGGAGCTTTTTTATTTTAATGTTTATAAAGAATCAGCAGCTCTGAGCCCATTCCACATAGTAATTAACAACACTTTAGTGTCCTACATTATTTGTATGAGTCACCTCTTTAATCCTCTCTACATAATGAGGTACTGTGGTTAGTAACCTGGTGTTGCCATGGAGCCACACTGCACTCTCATGTTCATTACTTGCTGAGGTCACACAGAGAGGAAATAAGGGCTGACCTGGGAATCATACTCAGCCCATTGGACTCCAGAGTCCCTCCTCCTCACATCCTGTTCTCCATCTATAATAATAGTTCCTTCTTAGTCAGCCACACCACAGGACAACCAAACTCTACAAGAAACCTGAATATGATTAACTGCCTGTATGTGAGCCATTCTTCTTTCTCATTTCTACATTGGTGAAAAGGTAGATTAAAACAAGGCATCCTATCTGGACATCATGTTTCCTTTACTTAGTTTCTATTTCTATCAGAGTGCATGATCTTTTCTCTCATTGCACTCTGCACTATTCTATCTGCACTATTGGGTGTATCATATTTATCTCTGAATGGTCAGGACAGAGAGCAATTCCTGAGAAACACACTACCACAAATAATTATTAAATGAGATATGTTAAAGATATGATGCTTAAAGTTACACACAGTGGAAGATTTAAATTACATACCCCAATCAGCAATATTTTAATATATATTCTAGATACAAAAATCTGTACTTTGGAGGCAATAATTTAATCTGAATCTCTCTTTATATCCTCTAGTCTATATATTTCATCCTTTTTTAGCATTTATGTAACAATAAGTGCTATTTTATTTCCAGGTTGAATAAATTTTTAAATTTACAGTTATTCATTAATTGATGATCCAGTCATTGTATTTAAAGTTTAAAATTTACAATTTTACGAACAACAATATGAACTAACTAGTACCTCAGAGCTCCCAGGGTCTCAACTACCAACCAAGGACTGCACATGGTGGGTCTGATTGTTCTGGCAGCACGTGCATAGTAGAGGATTGCAAATTCAATCATCAATAGGAGGAGAGGACCTCGGCCTTGTGAAGGTTCTGTGCCCCAATGTAGGGGAATGCCAGGGCCAATAAGTGGGAGAGGGTGGGGTGACAGGCATGGGGAGGGGGAAGGCAACAGGGGTTTGTTTTTGTTGTTTTTGTTTGTTTCTTTGTTTTTTGGAGGGGAAACTGGGGAAGGAGAAATTTACATGTAAATAAAGAAAATATCTAATAATAATAAAGAACATGGAAAAAATTTACAATTTTAAAAGTAGTATGTAGTTTTAATTTTAATTCTACCTTCCACACACGGGAGATATATTCTTAAATAGAATCAAACTCAAGTAAGCAAAGTGAAGAGTTTGCCAAACTAAATTCTCTCCATGGAAATATGCCAATTTGTGCAATTGCAGTTTAGGAACCCAAATTGGAAGACCATGGTCAGCTCCTTTGGTCAAGTGAAGAACCTTTGCTTCACAACTTTTTAGACCACCCACAGGTAACTGGACCTGTAAACAATAGCAACACTGTGGGATTGGTGCTTTTTCTCTGCTACAAAAATTCAAGCCAAAAAAAAAATTAATCTGCATGCATAAAAATGCTTTCCATTTCAACAGCCCAAGGTTACTTCCACCAGAAGCAAAAACAAACTCTTTTATTCTATTCTTAAAGGAAATCATCTCTCCTTGAAATAACATGTATGGAAGCACTTCAAACTTCAAGTATCCACTCTTGATAAACAGTGCTATTATTGACAGTGAGACAATGATGTTTATTAAGAAGTGTCTGAACAATTAAGACTTTCAGTAATAAAATTCTAACTGTGGAAGTTTTCTCAGCAGTTGTCCTTATTTTACACTTCTCATAAATTTCTCAGTGAGCATACCAGATTTGAAACATTGTCTTGCATTTGAGGAACATACCCTGCTTTGATATCCACATGCCATTCCCAAGTACATGGACTTTTCTAACAGTGTACCTGGTTACTTATTCCATAATCAAATACCACTATCTAAAAAAGCTTTCCAGTTTCAAATTAAATAACCAATCTCCAATGTCCAATAGAATTTAAAATGTTTATATTATATATAATATAAGCATAATATGTAAATACATACATATATACATGTATACATGTGTACAAACATATACATCATATATTATGTTAATATAGTATATACTATGTATAGTAGAGTTACATATATATGCATATACACACATATATGCATATGCACACACATACATGGAGATGGCTCAGTCAGCAGTATGTTTGTTATAAAAGCATGAGGGTCGAAGCTGGTATCCTCCACTGAACATAGTAGCTGACACAGTAGTTGTTTGCACTCTTGTACAACTATAACATGAAGAGTGCAGAAGCAAGCAAATCCCTGGAGCTCATTGCCCATTCAGTACAGCTAAATATATTAGCATCACATTTAGTGAAAACCCCTTTCAAAAGCTAAGTATAGAAAGAATGAAGGACCCCTCCATGTGCGGTCCTTGGTTGGTGGTTGAGACCCTGGGAGCTCTGAGGGTACTAATTAGTTC
>NW_022196912.1:110046626-110064241 GCF_008632895.1 Mastomys coucha | reverse complement strand
AATTCTTGATCTTAAAGCAGAAGCTATTGGCGTTCTCTTCAGGAAATTTTCCCCTGTGCCTATTTGCTAAAGGATCTTCCCCAGTTTCTTTTCTATTAGTTTTAATGTATCTGCTTTGATAAGGAGGTCCCTGATCCACTTGGACTTGAGCTAGGAGGAGAGGAGCTCCGCCCTGTGAAAGTTCTGTGCCCCAGTGTAGGGGAATGCCAGGGCCAATAAGTGGAAGAGGGTGGGGTGGCAGGCATGGGGAGGGGGAGGCAACAGGGGTTTGTTTTTGTTGTTTTTGTTTGTTTCTTTGTTTTTTGGAGGGGAAACTGGGAATGGAGAAATTTACATGTAAATAAAGAAAATATGTAATAAAAAAAAAAGAAAGAATGAAGGAATACATCCAACATAAAATCTGACAATCTGACATCTATACTCACCCATGTTCATACACACCTCAGCACACATGTATTTTCTTACTTAAATGCATACCTATAACACACATATACAGACATTTTAAAAATATATTCATTTTTCTCTTATGTTACAGATTTTAGATATAAAATGTGTATAATTATTTTAACTAGAAATTTGGTTAAGAAATCTTCCTTTCTCCTCCAGAAATCATTACTTTCCAATAATTGTGTCTTACTACACTCCTTAGAACTCTATTTGGGAGATTTCTATCAAATTTACTTTAATTGTTATTTATGAAATATCCTTTTTGCTCACTTTCACTTAAAGTACATAAAGCACAAATATAGTAGTATTACATGCGAAATATTCTCAATGATTACCAATGTACTATAATACTTATGAAAAGTTTTCAGTCCTTTTCTAAATTGGTAAGTACATACAAATGCTTTATTATATTCTAATAATTATGAAAAGTTGTCAATACTTTTCTAAATTAATATGTATGTAC
Organism: Mastomys coucha; assembly: GCF_008632895.1. Taxonomy (NCBI): domain Eukaryota; kingdom Metazoa; phylum Chordata; class Mammalia; order Rodentia; family Muridae; genus Mastomys; species Mastomys coucha. The sequence continues at coordinate 110,063,331 of NW_022196912.1, read as the reverse complement.
ATAAATGCTTTATTATAGTTCACAATGCTAAGTTCTAGATTTTACTGTGTGTTCTGTCTGACCGAAATCATCTAAGCTATGGTCAAATAGGACTTTTCCGGGCTGAAACACTCATTTTATTTTAGGGTGAATCCTCTACATGTTATCACAGAAAAATAATCTGAGAAAAAAAACCTAGGATACAAGAAAAAGGAAGGTGGCTGAATGTTAATAAGAAACACAATACAAAGGCTGCGGTAATTATCTGGAAGCCTGTGAGTTTCATAACTCTTTAAATACACGTTATGCTCTGACATGGGGATAAGCAGAAGCATCCTATCAATTGCACATTGTTATGTACAGTTCAGGGATGCTGACTCATGTTATCAGGACACCCATTCTTATCACTATCTGTAGCTGCAGGTGCATGCTCCCCCAAGCATTCTCACAGGAAAGAATGGAGAAATCAGCAAACTAGCATGTCAGTGTGTTCAACAATAAGCATCTGTTTATCTGGAACTCACAAATCACTGTTTTTTTTTAAATTCACATTTATGTTTTAAAAATTATTCATTTGTTTATTTTTATCTTTTTATTAAATGTTTTCTTTATTTACAATATCTCCTTTCCCAGGTTCCCCACCAAAAATAAAATAAAATGAAATAAACAAAAAATAAAACTAAAACAAACCCCTGTTCCCTCCCTTCTCCCCCTGCTCACCACCCCAGCCCCTCCTGCTTACTTAGCCTGGCAGTCCCCTACACTGGGGCATAGAACCTTCATAGGGCCAAGGGCCTCTTCTCCCATTGATGACCGACTTGGCCATCCTCTGCTATACATATGCTGCTGGAGCCATTAGTCCTACCATGTGCAGTCTTTCGTTGGTAGTTTAATCCCTGGGAGCTCTGAGAGTACTAGATAGTTCATATTTTTGTTTGTCCTAAGGAGCTGCAAACCCTACAGCTTCTTGGATCCTTTCTCTATCTCCTTCATTGGGGACCCTGTACTCAGTCCAATAGATGGCTGTGAGCCTCAACTTCTGTATTAGTCAGGTACTGTCAGAGCCTCTCAGGAGACAGCTATATCAGGCTCCTATCAGCCAGCACTTGGGATTTTTTTTTTAACTTTAATCCAGATTGTGGAATATTTTACACTTGAGGAATAAATGTCATTGCAGGCTAGGGGCCATTCAAAGGGTTCAGAGGATGAGGCATTCACTTAAAATTGATATAGATTGTGTTTTACTTTATATAGTATGAGGCAGGTAGATGGTACTTCTAAAACACTATCAGATATCTGATTGACAGGAACATTAAGGCTAGAATTTTATCAGACTTCATATGTCACTTTTCCCTGAGAGGAAACAACAGACCCAACACCATGGATCAGCGGCCATTTGCATGTATCCTTATGTATCAGTTTGTAATGCCAGATAACAAAAGATGACAAACTAAGTAGGTTGTTATTTACTTTGTGGACCAGGGGATGTAACCCAGGACACCATATGTACTAGAAAAGTCTTCTATTAAGAGATTTTTTTCACAAACATTGCAAAGATAGGCATTTAAAACATCATGTTCTTTTACATCAATAAATTATATATAGTAAGAACAACTATGAAAACTATCAGGTAAGAATTACATTCATAATGTCCAGTCCATATGCATTTGGCAACATTGGAGAAAGTACTCCCCTACCTATCCTATTTTGGTATGTTCAGAATTTTGTACCTATATGAATTTCTGTCATAACTTGCATTACCAACCTGCTACATTTTCTTTGACTTACAAAGAGTTTCTTAAATACTACACAAGTTAAACTTATATGGGAAACAATATCTAGTTTGCAACCCCATCAGAGTCCTGAGGATGAATAAGTATTCCCTGAATATGCGGGAAGTACAGGTAAGCAGCTTCCAAAACTATAGATGTGAGACAGAAAGCTAGCTTCCTGGACAATCTGCCAGCATTTCTTTGTGTTTTTGGAGCTTCCTCTTGAGTCTTCTGCCCCAGAATATCTGACAGACTATTTTTGGGAACCAGGAAATATGAATGATTGCTTGCCCTGTCTTGAAAAAGCTTAGCAGTCAACTTCCTTTTGTCTTGCTTTTTTTTTTTTTTTTTTTTCAATTTGGACAGCATACTGTAAGCAGTTACTTATCCCTTGGCTAGCTTGTCACATATGAAGTGAACACCAATAAGGAAGTTCTTTGATGTTCATCATCTTCTTTGAAGTGGAAGAGGGTGTTGTCAAGAACACACCTGTTTTCTGTCAAAAAAATGGCCTTTTATAATAAAATATCTTTAAATGGCATTTTCATTAGATCTCTGAGGTTTGTGAAGGCCAACTATCTATCTATAGTATGCTTGAATTGTCTCTAGCTATCTTCTATTTGCCTTGGAAAACATTTCTGTAATAAATTAGACTAGTATCAAACAGGAATGTAAGTTTGATTGATTAACTATTAACCTGCATTTCTAAATTATTCTAAACAGTTTGTAATAGCAACTTTCAAGAGGACTACAAATTAACATTGCATTTTAAAGAATTACCTCATATAATACCTTAAAACTAGTAGATACATAGTATGTTTTAATGTAATATTACCTTAATTTTGTATCAATATACAAAGATCTACTAATGTAGGATTTTTGGCTAGTAGATTTTCTATACTTTAAGAGTAAATTCAATAATCTAACATTTATTTGTATTATTCTTATATTATTATTCCTATATCCCCATTTTTAATTTTTCATCCCTTCTCCCTTTGTCCATTTAACATGGAGAAAAGAGAAAGAATGGAGAAAAGAAAAAGAAAAAGAGAATTTCCTGAGTCTTACTTCATATATTTTATTTCTTTCCTGAGCAAACCATTAACAATTTGTATCCAAACTCCATTTAATAACAATAAACCCATAGAACAACCTATAAAAATACCCATGTCTCCTGTTGGAATGGGGGCATTGTTCTCTTAAAGTTGTTTCCTTTTGACTTGAGGCATCATTTTACTTTTGCACCACCTCCCTCAAACTGGTATCTTGATCAGTCTTAAGAACACCAGTGGAAGCGTTTGCTGTCCAGTGTGCATGCTGAGGAACATCAGGGCTTAACTAAAGTCCTGACTGGAAGAATCTGTGATGTTGGATGACATACCTAGCCGGTTTGAAATTGTCCTGGATGTAGGTTTTTCAGGAAACAGCACTGAGACAGTCTGAGGTAGGCTCAAGCAGGATGCTGGAATAAATATGCCTCAGTGTCATCCCTGAGGGTGAATCTTGTCAGGACTATCTCAGTGTCATCCCTGAGGGTGAATCTTGTCAGGGCTATATTGACTTCACTGGCATCTGTAAACATATAAAGTCTCACAGATAATATACATTTCTGCAATAATGTACGTATGAAATGTGCAGGGTATATAACTTAGTTAAAGATGATTCTGTGCTCTCTGTTCATGTAGGTAAGGGGTTTGTCTTTCTTTATAAGTTAGTTTGGATTACATAGCCAAACTATACTATAAATTTTATTTATGCCATTTGACAGGATGGCATGGTAAGTCTTGAGGGTCCTGTAGCTAACAAGATTTATTGGCTATGCATAGCTGAAGTTCTGGTTGGAGGTATCTTCATGTCTCAGTCAGTCTCATAGCTGTTCTGATGTAGAGGGATCAACAATTTATGTTAGCTGTTTTGTTCTTCTTGGTTTCTTTCTTCATAGGTGCAGCTTAAATCTTCAGGAGGTCTTTTCTGTCAAATCTGATTTTTATCAACTTGGATGCAATCAATAGCCTTTTTGTTCCTGTTGAAACAAAGGCAAAATATATTCCCCAAAGTAACATATTTCCTGTCTTCCATACTGAAGTTGTCACATATTTAGGCTGATCTAATTAATCAATCTTTTCTAAAGTCCAGTTTATTTTAGCAGCTGTGTGTGTTATCTGTTTGATTGACATTTTAAACCTTTAAAGTCAATAAAGCATTATTTACTCTTTCAGGGACATCCTATATCCCCCTTCTGTTCTATGAGCACTCCCTTTAAAGCCTTAGATATCTTTACAATTCCTTGTCTTATAACTCAGAATATTTCATCTCTACAAGTTGCCATTTTAATTCCTCTGTCCTTTATGGATTTTTTCATCTGAAACTTCCTTTTAGCTGTTCCAGATTAAATTCATTTGAAGGTTCTTTATTCTGATTTAAAGAATCCTTTAACTTCTGTTCTGTGGCCTCCAATCTAGCATTTCATCTTGCAGGCCTTTTCTTATTTAAGTTGATCTTATTTTAATCTTCCTTAAAGACTATATATAAACATGTAATCATTCATGAACATATAGTTAATTTTAGGCTGACAGTCATAACAAGAGAAGGGAGTGGGTAGGTGGGTGAGGGAGCACCCTCATAGAAGCAGGGGAAAGGAGGGGTGGGATAGGAGTTTTCCAGAGAGGAAACTGGGAAAGGGGATAAAATTTAAAATATAAATAAATAAAATATCTAATAAAAAGAATATGAGGTTTTAATGTCCTCTTCTACAGTTTTCCAGTATTTTAACACAGGAATTTTTTTTTATTTAATCTTTAATTCCTACCTAGAGACTTCCTTATTTTCAAAGGAAATATTTCCTCCTATGATTTTTTATACCTAGTTTCTTGTCTTGTTTTATTGTTTTCAAACTTAATAGTTTCCCACTTCAGAAGTTCTGGTCTTTTTAGTCCTACCACCGCCCCAGTAAAATCTCCAGGCTCCATGGTCCAGCATGTGTTTATGGCTGCTCAGTGTAGCTCAGTCTTCAAGCAGGCTGCTGGCTCCAGGTTTTTCTCCCTTCAGTTCAATCCCTTTCTCTGGACAGTTGTAGGCTTTTCCCACGTGCATCTGAATCGGACCATTCAGCTCTCTCTAGTATGGTTTTAGACCTTTCACAGGACCCATGCTGTGCTTTGGAGAAAGTGCAGCTACTGTGCCCTCAGTGTGGAGTCCTAGAGAGACTTCAGGGCAGCTCTGACAACCTCCTCTTAAAAGAGTCATGCACCTTCAACCAAGCTAGGGAACTGCTCCCTAATGGGATGACATAACCTTCATCTTGAGACTGAGGAAGAGAAATTTGAAGGAGTGTAAGAGCCAGAGGGCATCACAGGCACAAAGGAAATAAGGTCTCCTAAACACAACAGGATTGATGAAAAATCTCAGAGACTTGCAGCATAGACAGGGCCTACTCAGGTCTTCACCAGAGGGAGTCCTAGAGCTGAGTACATGCCCTCATCAGGAGCACAAATGCTAGCTCTACTTGCTGGCCACTTGCAAATGAATTTTCTCCAAGGAATTCCTCCTGAGGATACAAAGAGCTCTTAAGTGTAGGTTCTATATCCAGCAGTATATGGCCAACAGGAAAAAAAAAAGCCTCAAGGAATTATTTAGACAGTATTTGTCTCATAATGCTGTGTCAAGGCTCTCGGCTTTGTGTTTGTTTTGTATTGTTTATTTTTAACCTTACAGATTCTTTGTACAAATGTATTCGGGATTCCAGTTTTGTGTTTCTATGGATTCCTGTTTGTGCAAATATGTATGTTTATGCATCTACATATGCTTCTCCAGCTTTTCCTTTGTCTCTTTTCCTTGATGGTTGTGTCCTGTCCTGAAACATTTGTTTTTGTTTATCTTATTTTTTAATTTTATCATTATTTTTTTATATGCCTATTTTCTAACAAGAGACAGAACAGGTGTGTATCCAGACGGAAGAGAAGGTGGGGAAGAATATATTAAAGAGCACCATGTTAGAACTGATTTCTGAATTACCTTTATAACATGGTTTTGTGAGTTATAACTACAACATTGAACAGCATGTCTCTGGAGTTTCTACTTGTGGATAAATGAATCTTCTTAGTCAATAATGAGAAATTATATTTCCACTCTCCCTTACACATTGCCTTCAGTTACTCCACTGGGATTCTCTGAAATTCTGCATTGTGTGTACATCATAGAAATGGAAGCATGTGACTCTTCTCCAAGGCTGGTTATTTCAGTTAGCGTGGTGTCCTTGGGAGGAGTTTCTGTTGTCAGGTGCAGAAATGTTATTCTTTTGTTCTTTTTGATCTTATGAACATTGGTTACAATCTCTTTATATATATATGTATATACAGCATTACTAATTATCAGATAAATCAAAGCCAGAATGTGATATCCCTGCACCTTTCTTAGAAACACTAGTATCAAAGGGAGAAAGAAGACTAGGAAACAGGAAGAGAAGCAGAAGTACCTGGTCAGAGCAAATAGGAAGAAGGAGATGGAATCCTGGAAGCCTTGCATAGCATTGGCAGGAGAAGGAAAATGGCTCATTTCATATGAAAACCATATGACTGTTCTGGTCGGCCTGTACTATCATGACAATATAGATGACTGTTTCATAAACACTGTAAATGTTTTCCTACAGTTCTGGAGAAATTGTGGTCAGATAGACAATATGTGTGCTGCAGGCTTGCTTCCTATTATATGATCTGATGCCTTGTTAGGTCTCATATAACAGGAGTGAGTAAGGAGTTCTTTCCTGTCTCTTTCTTAAGAGAAATCATCCCTTTCTGAGGAGGATTGATCACATCCTCTAGGCCCCATGTCCAGAAACCTCTGGAAATTACTAATCAACGTGTAAATTTGGAGAGTGGGGAACAAATATGTAATCTATATAAAGGTACCCAAAAATATAGAATGTAAAACTACCACAGGCTTTGGTGAGCACGTATCAGGGTATTTATATGGCAACTGAAACTATGACCAAGAAGTGTTATTGGCACATGTACAGTATTGCAGTATGATTCAAAAATAGAAGAGAAAAAAAAGTATGTATTAAAAATATGTGCATATAAAATGATTCTGTTTTGGTGTTCTTGCCAATGTTTTGGTGAAGGCTACAGCCAGTAAGGGGCTCTTCAATGGTAGTGACAATCTCTACACAATGGAGCACTTTCCACTCAGTATGGAAGAAGACACTCACTGGAGTATATTTCCTGCCAGGACCTGAAGATGTTTGCAACCCAATAGACAGAACAACAATGTCAACTAACCAGATCTCCCAGAGCTCCAACTAAACCACCAACCACGGAGTCCACATGGAGGGACTCATGGCTCCAGCTGCATACATAACAGAGGATGGCCCTGTTGGTCATCAATGGGAGGAGAGGCCCTTGGTCCTGTGAAGGCTCCATGCCCCAGTGTAGGAGAATGCCTGAGTGGTGAGATGGGAATGGATAGGTGGGTGAGGAAGCACCCTCATAGAAACATGGGGAGGAGGAATGGGATAGGGGTTTCTGGGGAAACTGGAAAATGGGATAACATTTGAAATGTAAATATATAAAATATCCAATAAGAAATAAAAAGAAAATATGGTGGCTATTGAATCATCACTCCCATTCACCTCCCTGCCAAGGACTTGAAACAGTGCCCTTGGTGACCTTGTTACTCCAGGAGCTCAGATAAAGCATTTCTCCTTACAAACAAGTAAGTGAATATGAGAGCATATACTTGGGAGCACCTACAGACCATACTCTAGCATAGGAAAAAAATCCTGCAGTTACATACAACACTTTAAAACAGTTAACTCTCAATTAATTTTATTAAATCAGAATAAGGTTCAAAGTGGGGCATTTTATGATATTCTTTGTGAAGTGCTATGAAGAAGTTGGGAAGGGAAACAATTAGTAGCCACTTTGCCTTCTGGTCCCTACTAATTCTTCTGTGTAGTGTATTTTTAGCCCTTTATAAACATTTTAGGTTAATGGTGAGGTCCGTAGTGAACATGCAGCTTAAAGAGTGAGTATGACTGCCTGCTTTCATCAAACATTACATGAGGAACTTTAAGTGTAGAGGCACAAGAAGAGTTAAGGAAATTGTTTCTAGAACTAAAATCTGCAGTCAGCTGAATGTGAACTCTCCGTGACTTTTAACTCCCACAACCCAGACATAAATGACAGTTCTTCAGGCACATTGAGAAGTTCATTTGAACCCAGAACAAAAGCATAAGTTACAGTATTCCCTCTAGTTTTTACACTGTAAACTTCTCCCTCGGGACATGCAGTGGAGTGATCTCATGATTCTCTTTTCTCTTTCCAATTGTATTTTAAGCTGTCTGAGTTAGATCCCACTCTTAAACCCTTGTGAATACTCTGTCACCATCAAAGTAAAACAGTAATCACTTGAAAACACATGAATATACATGCTATCCAATCATATTCTTCTTTGCTTAATAATGGAGTGTTCAGCAAATATTCATTAAGACATTATGACCAGCATGCTGTGTAGTGTTTAAGAAACCAGAATCAAATGAAAAAATAGTCTTGATCCTCTTTCCCAAAGAGATCATAAAATTATTGCATAATACAGATTATAATGACAAACTGTGTAGAGAGGTAAATAAGGACAATTGCTGAGGCATGACTGTTACCAAAATATTTAATACTGTTTCTGGTGCTAGGCACTCAGTGCTTCTTCTTAACATGTTCTCAATAGAATATAAGTGTATGAAGAAATATGCTGACTTATTAGCACTGCTTATATTATTGGGTTTCATGTGAATTTTTCCATGTAAGTCTATGATGCTCTTGAACTTTCCTCCCTGAAGCACATGTCATCTGTCTCCATTCTTTTCTGAGACACCTCCAGCTTGTCCTCTCCCTTCCTCGAGACATCTTTGCTTCTACTTTTATATCATATACACTCATTATTAATCTACATAGATTATTATTAAAAATAGATTTAACATAAGATTTATGATTTTATCCTTTCAAACCATGTATTCCAGAGGCAATTAAGAACATTCATTCTATTTTGCAAATGCTACCTTCCAGATTCTTTTCTTTTTTCAAATCCTAAACTCTACCCACAAAAGGGCCTCTCCATGTTCCTCTGTTTCTCCAGTCTTGGGTAATAACCTTTTACATTTTCTATGGATTTGTCTATTTTAAGAACCTCAAATTAGTGGAATAACAACCCACATTCCACAAGGAACTCAAGAAGAAGGAAGACCAAAAGGTGGACATTTCATTCCTTCTTAAAAGGGGGAACCAAATACCCATGGAAGGAGTTGCAGAGATTAACTATGGAACAGGGACTGAAGGAAGGGCAAGCTAGCCTAAATATAGCTATCTCCTGAGAGGCTCTCACAGCACCTGACTCACACAGATGTAGAGGCTCACACCCATCCATCGAACTGAGTACAGGGTCCCCAGTGAAGGAGTTGGAGAAAGGACCAATGGAGCTGAGGTGTTTGCAGCCCCTTAGGACGAACAACAATATGAACTAAGTAGTACCCTCAGAGCTCCCAGGGTCTCAACCACCAACCAAAGACTGCACATGGAGGGGTCTGATTGATCAGGCAGCATGTGTATATTAGAGGATTGCAAATTCAATCATCAATAGGAGGAGAGGAGCTCGGCCCTGTTAAAGTTCTGTGCCCCAGTGTAGGGGAATGCCAGGGCCAGAAAGTGGGAGAGGGCGGGGTGGCAGGCATGGGGAAGTGGGAGGCAACAGGGGTTTGTTTTTGTTGTTTTTGTTTGTTTCTTTGTTTTTTGGAGGGGAAACTGGGAATGGAGAAATTTACATGTAAATAAAGAAAATAAAAAATAAATAAATAAATAAATAAATAAACTCAAAAAAATAGTCTTTTTGTACATAGCTTATTTTGTTAGAATAATATATGTAAGATTTATACAAGATGTAGCATGTATGAACAAATTTCCCTTTCATTAATGTTTGATCGATGATCCATTGTCTGCATATACCACATTCTGCTTAACCATTTTTTTATCTGTGCATACTTGGAATGATTCTATCTTTCCTTTTTTGGGGGGGACAATAAGAAACAGTGCATCTATGAACATGAATATGAAAATGTCTGCATTAATCCCTGCTTTCATGTTTTTGAGTATACATCTCCAGAAGTAGAATTGATAGTTCATACGTTGACTATAGATGGAATAGACTTTCCTAGAGTTGCCATTTTGTAGGTCTCCAGAGAATGTAAAAATACTCAATTTATCCTCATGCTCAAATCTAGCATTTCCCATTGGTATTTAATAATTCACAGCTCTGTGAGTATGAAGTGATATTTCATTGTGATTTGGATTTACATTTGCCTACTGATCAATACTTTGTATCTTACTCACTGTAGTGAATATTTGCCTCAAGTAATCACTAAGTATATAGAACAGAAAGCATGTAAGAGGAAAAGTAAAAAGGCAATTAACTGATCAAGAAAGAATAAAACTTCTCCATGGTGTTATAGATGGCTGTAAACATCAGTGCAGAGGGTTCAAAATATTTATATTATCATTGGGATGTTGAAAGGGGCCTAGCTGGTTTCACTGCTAATATGAGTTAAATTATGAAAAAATGTGAAATTTTGGGTAGTAGCAATTGCCATTATTATTAAGAGCCCTAAATGTAGGTGTCAAAACATGCATGGAGCTGTGGACAAAAAAATGGCAGTCAGAAAAGGAAGGCCAAATCCTACAGCAAACAAGCTACTAAGCAAATGCCTTCACAGGAAGGCTGATACTATTATTGGAATCATATATTAGACAGGATTTTGTAGCTACCAGTGATACCTAAGAGCTCTTGGCCAAGAAAGTACATTGAATTCTGTTCCAAGTTACATGAGCAGACTGGGAAACGTTTTAGAAGGGATGTGAAATTATCAGATTAGCTTGTAAGGAGCACAAATTATACTCAAACTGTATGCAAGGAAGAACACCAATATATGGATGGGCCTATAGAGAGGCAGGTGCAAAGAATGGACCCAGTTCCCAGCCTCAGGGAGAACATAAGAACAGAACAGGAATGTACAGAAGTGAAGTTAAGGCCTCATATTCCTGAGGAATGGAATAACAAAAGAAGACTAATGGTGATTTATTAAGAATTCTGCCTTACTAAAAACAGACAAGTTGATCAATGGAATAGAACTGAAGACCCCAAAGTATAACCACTTACCTACAGACACACGTGCTTTTTGACTAAGAGCTAAGTCTATATAATGGGAAGAAGAATGCTTCTTCAACAAATGGTGCTGGACTAACAGTATTTCTGCATGTAGAAGAATGAAAATACGTCCACATCAATAACCCTGCACAAAATTAAAGTCCAAGTGGATCATAGACCAAAACATAAGAGAAGATACACTAAAGCAGATTAAAGGGAAAGAGGAGAATAACCTTGAACATATTAGCATAGGACACAAGTTTCTGAACAGAACACCAATGGCTGAGACTCTAAGACCAACAATTAATAAATGGGATCTCATGAAACTATAAAACAAAGGACACCATCAATAGAACAAAGTGTCAGCCTACAGAAGGAGAAAATATCTTCACCAATCCTATATCCAACAAAGGGCTAATACCCAATAAATTTATTATCAACAAACCAAATAACCAAATTTTAAAAAGCAGTAGAGAGCTAATCAGAGAATTCACAACCAAGAAATCTCTGATGGTGAACAAACTCATAGAAACATCCAACATCCTTAGTCATTAGGGAAATGCACATCAAAATGACACTGAGAGTCCATCTTATATCAATCAGAATGGCTAAGAACAAAAACATCAATAGCATCACATGCTGTCCCGGATGTGGAGAAATGGGAACATTCTTACATTGGTGGTGGGAGTACAAACTTGTACAAGCATGATAGAAACCAATTTGTAAGTTTCTCAGAAAACTGGAAATAGTTATTCCTCAAGACCCAGCCATACCACTTGTGAGCATATAATCAAAAGATGCCCCATTATATTACAAGGACACTTGTTCAACTATGTTCAGAGAAACTTTATTCATAATAACCAGAAAATAGAAACAACCTAGATGTCCCTCAACTAAAGAATGGATAAGGAAAATGTGATACATTTACATAATGGAATATTACTCAGCTATTAGAAACAAAGACATCATGAAATTTGCAGACAAATGGATGAAACTAGAAAAGATCATCATGAGTCAAGTAACACAGTCCCTGAAAGAACCCTGTGATATGTATTTGCTTATAAGTAGATATTAGTCATAAAGTACAGGATAACCATGCTGTAATCCACATACCCAAAGAAGCTAATAAACAAGGAGTGGCCACAGATGAATTTTTGAATCTTCCTCACAATGGAAAATAAAATAGACTTCATAAGTAGAGGGAGAGAACTGGGTGGGTGAGTTTGTGGGGAGGGATAGTGAGGTTATCTGGTGTGGGGAGATTGCAGGGAGAGAGAGCTGGGAGTGAGAATGGAAATTGGTGGGAGGAGCTGAAAGGCCTAAGGCAGGGGAGGCTCCATGGAGTCTATGGGGGTGACCTTAGCTAAGACTCCTAAAAGTGGGGATAGGGAGACTAAAGTGGCCACCTCCTATAGCCAAGTAGGATTTCCAGAGGAGACAGATAGACAGCAAACCACCCACAAAAACTTTGACACCAAATATCTCCTGCCTAGAAGATATGTAGGGATAAAGATGGAGCAGAAGTGGGAGAATGGCCAACCAATGACTGGCCCAATTTGAGACCAATTTCATAGGAGAGAAGCAACCTATAAATGAAACTCTGCTATCCTGGCAGACAGGAGGCTAGTATAAATGTCCTCTGAGAGGATGCATCCAACAGTTGATGGAAGCAGATGCAGAGACCCAACACGGACATAAGATTGATCTCATGGAGTCTTGTGAAAGAGTATGGGAAGGATTGAGGGAGCCAGAGGGGTCCATAAGACTTACAGAGTTAATTAACCTGGGACATGGGGGTTCACAGACTCTGAACCACCAACCGGAGAGTATAAATGGGCTGGACCTAGGTCCCCTATGCAAGTGTAGCAGTTGTGCAGCTTGGTCTTCATGTGGGTCCTGTAATAATTCAAGGGGAGCTATTTTGACTCCATTCCTTGCCTTTGGATCCTTTTTCCCTAGGAGGTCTGCCAGGTCTGACATCAGTCAGAGAGTATGCATCTAGCCCTACAGTTACTTGAAGTGCCAGGGCAGACTGGTTCCTGTGGTGGTCTGTTCTTCTTTGAAGAGGGTATGGGAGTATGTAAAAGTGAGACTGGGAGGAGAGTAGGAAGGAAAGCTTTGATCAGAATATAAAGTGAGAAAGGAAAGAAAGAAAAAAGAAAGTGAGAGAGAGAAAAAGAAAGAAAGAAAGAAAGAAAGAAGGAAAGAAAGAAAGGAACACATAAAGGTGACAGAAATTGTATTTGTAAACCTGTAGGCATTAAAACAAACTAAAGCAAAGTTCAAAGTACATTCTTTATCTAAAAAAAAAAGAAGAAGAAGAATTCTGCCTTAGACATTTTAAATTTGATATCTTCTATAATGGGAGAGGATGACTTGGGTGTTCTGACATGTTTTGAATTTCACAGCGATTGGGACTGGAGATAGCTTAATGGTGGTATAGATAATGGTTAATGCTATATATAAACTAGACATAGCAATGAGATCTCTAGATAAAAGGAAAGTGGGGAAGTCACAACATAGAGCTCCAGAAAAGTCTCACATGTAGGACTGTAGGAGACAGGGAAACATTTTGTGTAGAGGACAGTGAGAGAGAAGTAAAGGAATATAATGTCTGGGGTGTGGGGTGGAGAGAAATTGCCACAACAGAGCAGATCCTCTCTCTCTCCTCTCTCTCTCCCTCTCTCTCTCCCTCTCTCTCTCTCTCTCTCTCTCCCTCTCTCTCTCTCTCTCTCTCTCTCTCTCTCTCTCTCTCTCTCTGTGTTCCTGTGTGTGTGTGTGTGTGTGTTCCTGTGTGTGTGGGTGTGAGAGTGTGTCTGTTTCTGTCTCTCTCTTAGAAAATATTTGACCATTATATATTCACACATGTTTGTGGACAGTGATAATGGGGAGGGTGAAAGCCACAACAAATAATAAAGTTATATTATTCAAGAAAGCTTCCCCCCTCCATGCACAAACAGTAACAAGAACTGGTGATCTCCTTTGCCTCACTACAATGTGATGTGAAGCAAAAAGGAAAGAGACGTCCAAATGAGTTCTCTGTGTCACAGTCTCAGATGTAGGAAGATGAAAAGTTATAATGAGGACTGTTACAGTATGCCTTCTCATCTGGGGAGAGCTTATGATGAGCTAGTGCCTCTTCAAGGAGCTCCAAATTTAGCTGGGTTTTATAACCAAATATATTATCAAATGTCTGTGGTCGTGTGAAAAGATGCCCTGTTGTGGAGCTGAAGATTCCTGCTGGCCACCCATGGTCAGTGGATGACAGGGACAGTAATAAGTGTTCCCATCTGTGATGTTGACAAGACAGACTCCAAAAGAAATACTGAAACAATAGCCCCCATTAGAAAGAATAGATTACCCTTGACATAAATATCAGCAAGCATAAGTAATGAATGGCAGATAGCAAGTCCCAGATGAAGCCCTTAGATGATGCAGAATTGGACTTATCACATAATATTTAGCCAGGATGTAATTAACTCCATGTGTCTTAGCCTCCATGGGAAGAAAATGACATTTTTTATAAACAGAAAGAGAAAGAAAATAATTAATTATATAAAGTCATGAGTATTTCCCTGGAAATTTAATGCTCCTTGAATTCAGATTTTGCTCCTACCGATTCATTTTCTTTAGCTGGTAATTTAAAGTTCTCATAAACTCTTGATACTTAATAGAGTGAGAAATCAGGAGGACAACAGAATAACTAAGAAATGAAAAGTAGTTATATCAATTTGAAAATAACTATTCTTACTTTGCATAGCCAGATAGTAGTGAATGAATGGTTTTGCTTTGGTACTGATAAAAATCTTACTTCTTCAAGTTGAAATGTCTCTATCTGTCATTGAACTACACCAACACATCTCCTTTGGATAGAGTCTATCGTTAAAAACTTCCTACTATGTCATGAACCCAAAATATGTTATATCCTTCCATTTTCCATGACATTTCTTTAGCCATCCCATTATGTTCTTACTCTGAGTCACTTTTCAAATATTGATTAAAATGACTGAATTATGAATTTCTCCTTGAGGTCAGAATTCTTAACAACTTTGACTTCCTCTACAAGACCATACCAGTAAACTTTCCAGAATAAGCAGTATGCAGGCTCACATAATTTCAACCTTTAGTCAGAAAGCTACAAGCAATTGATGGCTGCTAAGGGACTAAAAGTCAGGTTTCAGTAGGTATAATATTTTTGAGCACTGTGCAAAGATTATCCTTGTGCTATTCAAATGTTACTTTCTCTGTCCCCACATATTGTCACATTCCTGACATGACATTCTACTGCTTATTGAAAATATCTCCTTTTTACATTTGTATGAACAATGCTCACTATTTAATCAATTCCTCGTCAATAAAAGCTAATCAACCAATGGCTGTGAAGAATAGATAGTTGGGTGATATGTCTCCCAGTCAGAGGAGGGGAAAGAAAGAGGAGAAGAAAGAGGGATTAAGCCATGAGGATGCATCATGGAAGAACCTACCCAAAGCCCAAAGAGCAAGACCAATACTAAGATGCAAACATCTCCTGGAATTTGTCTGGGACATACCTAAATTAGCCTAGAGAATTAGAATAGGTCAATGACATCCCAGGTTTTGTGCTGTAAACCTTGATTGAATAAATCTAGTCCTCTCAGTCTCAATCACTTAGGAGTGAGTCAGGGATAGAGAAAAGCTAGACAATTATTAAAATACAATTACAGAGGTTTTTCAGAATTAATTTCCCAATAGGTTTCCCATACCCAGAAAGTCAACAACTATATGCGTGTATATGATAGGGGTGTGTTGATGAGTGTGTGTGTGTGTGTGTGTGTGTGTGTGTGTGTGTACATTCTTAATTTAACTAGCGGGACACAGGAGGAGTTAAAACAGATAGGGGGATTTGTTATAATAAAAATATATTTTAACTGTATGAGAAAATAATGTATGCATGAATGTGGAAATAAATTAAACTAAAAGTAGTGTAAAAAAGAAAATTGTCAGATATTTGATTATTTTTCTATCTCAAAAATCTCTGTTTTCATCTTTCATCTTTTATATTTTGTATTTTTCAATCTTGTTTCTGTTTTAAAACCACTTAAAGAAACTATTTGGTTTGTTAATTTATTTTTTTTAAAGCATAAATTTTGATTCCCTACTGTATTCAGAAATATTTTCACCTGAGATCTCTGATGACCGTAAATGTGATTCTTTATTTATATGAGTAGACTGTACCTGTCTTCAGACACACCAGAAGAAGGCATCAGATCTTATTACAGATGGTTGTGAGCCACCATGTGGTTGCTGGGAATTGAACTCAGAACCTCTGGAAAAGAAGTTAGTGCTCTTAACTGCTGAGCTCTCTCCAGCCCCTATAAATGTGATTCTTAAAGCAAAGTTCTCATTAGAGCAGCAGCAGTATCTAAACTACAATATAAATATAGTTTATTGTTAACACTGTATCACTACTAAGGACCAGAAACCTCTGGACTGCAGCTTAGCACTGTGCCTTCACTCACACTTCCAGTTGATATGAACATTGCTTCAGTTTTGAGAAGTGGTTTCCACATGAGACCATAGATCTCATTTTCTGATGAACAGTTACTGGCCTTTGAGAAGAAGTAGACTACACTGTTGCTTTGGCTATCATGTTCAATTTTAAGCTTCATAGTTAGCAGCTCCTATTCCACTCCATCTTCCTGGTGTACTGTTGGTCACTTTCTTCTTTATCCACTTCCATTATTTTATAGTCCCCGAACACGTTTCTTGGTTTTTTTTTGTTTTTTTTTTGT
>NW_022196912.1:110020701-110046615 GCF_008632895.1 Mastomys coucha | reverse complement strand
TTGTTTTTTTTACTAAACCAGACACCTGATGTTTATCCTTATGCCATAAGATGTTTCAGTATTCTCTCACCCTGCAGTCCATAATTTTACTCTGGAATTTCTATTTTAGTTCCATACATTTAGTTACCAGTGCTCCTGCCTATGCATCCTAGTAAATATTATCCTTCTCTAGAGCCGTCTGTCCTTGTCTTAACAGTCTCAATATTTTTACAAATTCCAAATGGACAACATAGCATGGAGGTTCTAAATAAGTTACAACTCAGACTAACCTAAAAAAGAGTTTTATTTTACCAGCCTCTTCTACCACATTTCTGCTGTGTTGGTGTTATATGAGTTTTGTTGTTGTTGTTGTTGGAGCCAAGGTTTCTCTCTGTAGTCTGGTTGTCATGGAACTCACTCTGTAGACAAGGCTGGCCTTATCCTCATAGATCTCCCTGGCTCTACCTCCCCAGTGCAAAGTTTCAAAGTGTGCTCTATCATCACACATGCTGCATTACATTTCTCTTTTGACAACTAGAAGGCCAATCCTTAGGTTGTCATACCTAATATCATAGACTGGCTGCAGTGAAAAGAGAACACCATCAGGCCACTTCTCCTGATACCTTCTGCCATTTTCAACTTTGCTTATTTCTCACCATGCTCAAGTCACTGATGTTTCTTAGATAAACCTGCTTCACGGATGCCACAGAGCAATCTTATAGTTAGCTTCCCCTTTCCAATCCATTATTCTCCATGCAGTCTTTTCAGGTCGATTCAAAAGTGGAAAGATTTTCTTATTTGGTACACCTCTATTAGGAAATAAAAGACTATTTACTACTTTAATTTTATGTGTGCTTGCTCCTTGTATAATGTTATGGGCTTTGTTATAGTATTTTTATAAAAGCATTATCCAATGTGTGACCTCATTCACCCAACTCTAACCTCTTTCAACCCTCTCTTCCTTCCTTATGATTGGTCTGCTTTCTTCCCAAATTTATGTCATGTATGTCTATTTATGTGTGTGTGTGTGTGTGTGTGTGTGTGTGTGTATGTTTCAAGATTCTGCATATGAGAGTCATGCTTCTCTTAACACAATAACAAAAAATTTCATTCATTTTCTTACAGAAAGTATACTCACATTTTTCTTACAACTTAAAAAAATGTCTAGCATTCATATAAATCCCATATTTATTTTAGGTACTCATTTATTCATGGAAATTTTGGCTAATTCCATATTGTGAACTTTGAATAGTAATACAATAAATTAATGTACAGGTAGTCTTTCTACAACCATCTGCTTTTGAAACAAAGATGTCAATCATATGTATATGTTCAGATGTGCATGTGTGTGTGTGTGTGCATATGTGTGTTAATCTGTGTAAGAACAGTCTCTGTTTTACAAAAAGTGATGCTGTTTTATAGCACAGCTTATTCTAGGTCCTCTGTAAACACTCAGAATGCAACGTAACTGAAGTGCTGGAGCTATTTGACAGACCACACAGTCACATACCTGTTGACTTGCTAGAAGATTTTCATCAATTTTTGTATGAGATATATACAATTCCCTATTAACACAAAGAATTGATTATAGTGTAGTCCCAAAAGTATTTTTTAATTATCATGCCTTACATGGTTATTGGCATCAAATATCTTCATTTTTAATGAAATATTAATGGCAGAAATGAAACCAACACATAATTGTCTCTATAACTCAGGTTCAAGGATGATACATTTTAGAGGACTATAATAAAACCCGAGTATAGAGAAGAAGAAAAAGTATAATTTGGGCTTGAAAGGAGAAGAAAAGACATTGTCAAACTGTATGGGCATGACTTATTACATGGGAGTAAAAAATTGTGTGATCACTCCATTAAAGCTTCACCGTCTGATGTGACAGTCTATGTGGTAAAGAGAAAAATTAGTGTGCTAGAGAATAAGAGTCTGAATGGAAGATTATAACTTACTGCAGAAAAATGCTAATACCCTTCAAGGAATTCAGCTCATAGAAGTTCATGAACTATCTCAGTACTTTGACAGAGGTAGGTTTTGGTAACTCCTCTCTACTATAGTATAAAATAATACCCTATAGCAACTTCTGATATGATAGGGGTAATAGAAAGTATTATCCATAATTGAACATGAAGTAACATAATATTGAACAGAGAGGAGCACTCAGAAATAGGAGCACATCTGGAATAAGAATTCCAATTTGGGGGCTTTGGGTTTTCATAGAAACCTGAAAGAATTTTATCATCACATACTTTCCATCATGAGGAATACATTTTACTATGCATGTATTTTGAAAGGGGTGATATATAGAAATAAGAACTGTTCTCTTCAAGAAGCAGAATACAATTTTCTGTGCATGATTATTAACATCCTGTATGCCAAATGATCATGGCAAACAGTTTTTGTTATTGGGTTAAACATTCAAGCATGACACTAGAAAGTATTCTATATCTAAACTGGAAAGATGCATGATTTTTGCAACTGAAATGGAATAAATAGTTAATAATGAAAATAAAACCAAACTCTCTGCTCAATATTTTAGAATGCCTTATTATATTAAGTTTACTGGACTTTTAAGAGTTGGAAGGAATTCATATGTTTTACAACATATTATTCCTAATACTCCAGACTCTGGAAGCAGATATATTACATGCATTTGCAGTCACAGTTACTACATAGTACATATACTCAAAGAGGAACACAAACAGAATGATAGTAAGTATTCTCTATTTACTGTTAATATGTAAGGGTCAGGGTTTCATTTTTCCTTTGGGCTAAAAGCTATGATGCATATCAAATAAAATAAGAAATCAATTCAGAATCCAACATCTTGTCTTTGCAGATATGCCTAGAAACTCATGAGAATTACATCTTGGGGAGATTATTAAGGTTAAAAATATTGTTTTCCATGCCAACTTAGCTGCTGCCCTGTTCTCTCTCTCTAGTTTTCTAGTGATAAAAGATGCTTACATTTTCTTTTAAAAATCATCCCCTCTAATCTCCATAACCTGTATTTTCAGCTCTTGGTCTGCCTTTCCTCTTATCCAGGCTTTCTTGTTGTATAGAATTCACTTTTGATAGCTAAGAATAGGAACAGTCACTGGACATTTAACCAGCAGTGAAATACAGTATGTAATTTTCTTGAAAAGGTTTACTTGAAAAGATTCTCGATATGTGAAACACATTTTGCATTCATCTTTTCCTATGTAACACTGAACAATGCATATTACCATATCTAACACATATTTCAAAGATGATCTGTACATATTAAACAGGTGAATGTTCTCTAAGTTTTGTATAACCTTTGTAAAGTTCTAATTATTATTCCTTAAATTGCCCTCCCTAATTGTACTGGGCACTTGTGTTAAGCCTTTCTGTTACAACTCTTTTTTGTATGTTCCTGCAGTTGTTTGTTTATTTGATCCAGCCATTCTTCCTCTGTTTTACCCTCCAATTACCAGAAGAACTTAAAAGATACATTTTATATTAGGAATCTCCCTGTTAAGATTAGGAGGAACAATTCCTGAAAAGCCACTGTGTCTTTGTAAATATTCTTTGCAGTCTATAACATAACCCTTCATGAACTAACAGGAGAGGATGGTGGGAACACAGGCAAAGATGATAACAAAAGAAAACACTTTAAGATTCTACAACTACAAAAATAATTGTACAGAAAACTTTCCATAAAATTAGCCATGTCCAATGCAATTTCAATAAGCATTCAGGAGAGAGTGATGTAGTGTCCCAAGAGGGGTGAAAGCTTACTGAAAATAAGGTTCAAATTTATCTGTTCCAGGGAATGTCCTCAGATGTTACACACATGTATAGTTTGCTTTAGAGCCTATAATTATCTTTTAACCAAATTTTCTAAAACTCTCTATACATTATAGTTTTCTATTTTTCATTCTTTATCTTTGGCCCATTATTTTTGGCTCTGTCATGTGTTCTGATCTAAAACAGAATTTCAAATATCTAAATTAAAATTCATTTTGTTGTTGTTATTGTTAATTTCTGTAGTTATTCACTTTATGTCCTTATTGTAGTCCATGATCCTCTTCTCAGTCCCATCCTCACAAAACTCTGTTCTCATTACCCCCTCCCCTTTTCCATGAAAGAGAAGTCCCACACCATGGGTATCAAGCAACCCTGGCACATCAAGTCACAGGACGACTAAGAACATCTCCTTCCATTAAAGCATCACAGCTAGGGGAAGGGGATCCAAAGGCAGAGAGCAGGGTTAGAAATAGCTCCCACTCCAATTGTTAAGGAAGCCACATGAAAACCAAGCTGCACATCTGATACAAATATCTAGGAGCCTAGGTCCAGCTCCTGCAAGCGCTCTGCTTTAGTCTCTGTGAGCCCCTATAGGAAATTTTCTTAAAATTATGAATTTTATTTTGTTCTTAGGTTTTTACCTCAAGATACGTGTTAAGAATAACTAAAAGGTTTTAATTGTATATATATATATATATATATATATATATATATATATATATGCATATATATATGTATATATATGTGTGTGTATGTGTGTGTATTAAATATAATTTTTTCCTTAATACCCATGCATAATCTGTTCTCACTCTGCACAAGACTCTTGATGACTGAAACCCTTCAATTATATCAAAAGATTCTTTGCTGTCTACCTATGTAAATTAGTTTTGTGTAGTGAGAAGTACAGGAATTGAGAGAGTGAAAGGGAAAAGCAACCATTCTCCCATGGGTAGGAGATCCTATCTACCTATTTGCTCATCTGAAGCTTTGAAGCTTATAGCTATCCTTTTCCATATCCGTGAACTTTAGTCTTTTATCACTACAAGCCTTTCAAGTCCCGAGGGTATTTCACACTATCTTATTGACTTCTGAAATTATGGCAATGTGTCAAAGTATATGTAACAGTTTCTTTACAAATCTTTTTAGATTGCTCCTTTAAATGTATCAAATTATGTGTCTTGATTATAAGAAATATGTTTTTTCTAAAATTTTATGCATGTATACAGTATGTCTTAGTCATGAGTACTCTCTTGCAATTCCCCCTTTTTAAACACCCCAGGCCCAAACTTCCATCTCAAATTTCTCTGCTCTGCTCTGGCTTTTTTTATCCACTGAATCCTCTCAGTATTCTCTGTCTTTTTGTCTTTCTGCCTCTGCCTCTTTCTCTCTGCCCTGCTCCCTATCCATATCACAGACATCAGCATCAACTGTCAATAGCCAGATAGAGATGTATTTTTGGGACCATCTATCCATCCCAAGCTGAAAGGTTTAACTGACGTGATCTTGTGCAGGTGAGCACAACTTACCACATGGTGCTGTTTGATAAAACTTCATGCATCTTTAGTCTTGGTTATTGTGTCCCTTTACTCCAGATTAATCCCATACTTTCCATTATCCTTTCCCCAATTCTTTCATAACACACACACACACACACACACACACACACACACACACACACACACACACAAGTCCTTTTAAAAATATTTTCCTTGGGTTGCAAGTTTGTACATTGCCATGTAGCCTGTTCATGCATACTTCATTTCCTATCTCTGTGACTCCACTTCCTGAGGAATGATTCTGTCCACAGGATTCCTTTTCCTTTCTTCCCTTTCAGGTACCTCTACTCTACTATCCATATTTCCTAAATACATTCTTCCTCCTGCCTTTGAGTGTATGATAGGCTGAAGACACAAAACAAAAGGTTTGGAGCTACCGCCCATACATGAGAGAGGACACATGGCATTTGTCTTTTGGCTGAGTGATCTCACTGACTATACGTTTCTATTTGTTTGTCTGAATTTTTTACATTTCAATTTTTCTTCATAGCTATATAAGATTCTACTGCGTATATGTGTCACATTTTCATTATCTGCTCATGTACTGGTGGGCATCTCATTCAATTCCTCTTCCTGGATTTTCTGAATGCAATAGGAATAGAGTCAGAATTCCAAGTGTCTTCGTGGTAAGATATAAAGACTTTATGTATATCTGACTCATACAGTTGTAATTTTTTTGTTGTTTCTGTTGTTGTATTGCTTTGCTTTGTTTAGAGAAACACCCCCCACGTATTTTGAAAGTGAAAGTGTCCTGTATTGTGCAGAAAATTGTTTCGTGACATCCCATCTGCTTGTCTAAATTCCTTTGGCACTAGAGTCCTAGTCTGAAAGGCTCTAAATTTGTCAGTTTCTTTTTTCTTTTTGGACAAACAGTGAGTTTATTATCCTTGATCATTTTTGCAAAGAGAAGGATGTGTGTCTCCATAAGCTGCATCACCCAAGGGCTGACATCAGCCTGGGTGATAACTAAAAAAAAAGATCTATATCAATGAGGCTCCCTGTACATCCTTCAGACAGCTAGCAATACTCCTGATGGTCTCCTCAACCCAAGATGCTGTGTAATGTGTATATTACCTTGAGAAGAGGAGACACAGATATTGTTTTTCTTTTTTTTATTTTAATTTTCATGAGCTCCATGAAATTCAGCAAGCTGATAACTGTTGTGTGAACCTCAGGAGGCTCCTCCCTCTCTCCTGATGGAAACATTTCAGACTGGAGAAAATATTCACATAACATTGAGCCTTTTTCTATCTTGGCCATCTATCATCTGTGTAGCATAACTTTAGTTCCCTTAACTTGCTTTTTGTGCATTTGTACCAATGGCAAAAAAAAAAAATCCAAGAAAAGAAACAAACTCAGATGACAAAATTGCTCATGGAGACTGAACTGCCATCCAGAGAGGATCTGTGGGATAGACCTAGGCCTTCTGCACATATGTAACAGCTTCCAAACAGAATCAGGGGTTATCTCTGACTATATTGCCTGCCTTTGGAATCCTTTCCTCTTCTTTTTCTAGCCTTAGTGGAACACAATGTGGCTATTATTGCCTCAGCTTGATATGCTGGGAAGATGGATGTCCTTGGGTGGCCTCCCCTTTTCTCAAAAGAACGGGTAGTGGCGTGGATGGTGGAGGGAGTTGAGAGTGAGGGACTGGAAAGGGAGGAGAGAGGAGAAGATGCAGTGATGATGTAAAGTAAATAAATATCTCGATAAAGACACTAAAATAGTGTATTATTTTCTTCTTTAACCATTGGTCTGTAATGTTCAACCTTTAGGTTCTAATTAATTTTCTACAATCTACCACTTTGCCCTAATAGTACTGGGAACACTTTTGCACTGCCAGATTTGAATGTCAGTGTTCAGAGATTTAAAGTCAGCTATGACTTTCCATAAAATAATAGATGTTGAGTAAGTTCTCTGTCGTTTCCCCTTCCTCCTAAAAATAAGCTTAAAATATACTTTCCTTCTCTACTCCCTATCAAATGAGAGAGCTAACAAGTTGTTCTCAAAAATATACAAGATGGCTGTGCATCCATGAATATTTCCTGCCATATACTACACATATATTACAGAGAGAGAGAGAAAGAGAGAGAGAGAGAGAGAGAGAGAGAGAGAGAGAGAGAGAAAGGGATAGAGAAAGACAGAGATAGAGACACAGAGACACAGAGATTCACAGAGAAGCAGCATGAAAATATGAGAAGACATAACAGACAATCTTTTGGTCCCTGCATCTTACCATTAAAAACTGAAGAAAGGCAGGAAAGGAGAGAAAGAATGTAAGAAGAAAGAGATGATAGGAAATGAGAGGAGTAGAGAGGAAATAAGTAAAACGAAGAAAGGAAACATCTTCCTTATATTTTCCCTGACAAAGACAGAAGCTCAATGTGCCAAATCCTAGCAGACGTCCCATCTCACAGGTAAGAGTGAGATACATTTGTCTCTCTTATGTCATCATCATATCCAGTTTGCTGACATGGTAGGGATTATGTTTCATATTGCAGTCTGATGAAGGAAGACATTTAAGGTCTTAGTTTCTTCTGTATGTTGATCCTAGTATGTCTTTGAACCTAATTTCTAGGATGTTCTATTTATTCTTTACACCCTGCCCACTTCTTGGCACCACATTTTATTAGATAATAATTACCTGTTCTTGGAAGGTACCTGGCCCCAACTTACTCCTAAGCTTTCTAGCTATTTGCTTTTAGTCATTGATTGAGCTTATTTATTAAAATGATCATAAGCTACATATAAATTGTTGGAGTGATACATATTTTTATATTTATGTGGTTATGTGTGTCCATAAACAGTGTTTTACCATTATTTTAAATCTTATTTGCTTCATTATTATGAAATACACAATAAGAAAAGGCAGCATACACAACTATAAATTTTAGTCCAAAGCCACATTTCTCCAGGTTCTCTGTTTGGATCTTATCTCAAATACTCAGAAAATGAGCTATTTCAAGAAAAGAACAAATGCATAAGAAAAGATTACCACTGCATTTTATGTAATCTTTGTTTGTATAATATATTGAATATGTTTTGCCTTAAAATGACAAAAAATAAGTTCCCATAAGGTAATTGGAAATGTTTTATTCATAGTCTTAATTTTTCATCATACATCATACTGCTAGATCATGCTGATATTTCTCTCCTGGGAATATGTTTGGAAACAATCCTGATTGTGTATCATTTAAATGTGTAAACTTTGTATAGAAGTGAAGAAAATAAGTAAAGTTATGAGGATATTACTTTCCTAAAATAAATGGGTCATTATATTAAGACATTAACAAAACCATTTCTAAGACTATTTACGCATTTTGGCTGTTTCTCAAAAAACTGAGAATAGTTCTACTTCAAGACCCAGCTATACTGTTCCTGGGCATATACCCAAAAAGTGTCCCACTATACCACAGGGACACTTGCTCAACTTTGTTCATAGCAGCTTTATTCTTGATTCTGGAAACAACCTAGATATCCCTTGACAGAAGCATGGGTAAAAATGTGTGGTACATCTATCTACACAATGGAATACTATTCAGCTTTAAAAAAAAATACATAGTGTTTTTTTCAGGCAAATGGGTGGAACTTGAGAATATAATCTTGAGTGAGATAGGATTCAAGAAGCTCTACCCAGAAGCTGACTCAGACAGATGCAGACACTAACAGACAAACGGTGAATGGCGATTGGAGACCGTTATGGAAGGGGGAAGGACTGAGGGCCCTGAAAGGGATACAACTTCACAGAAAGAACATACAGGGCCAACTAATTTGTACTCTTGGGGCTCTCAGAGATGGAACCACAAACAACAAAAAAAAAAGATACACAGGTTGAAATTAGGCAAACTGCACATATGTAACAGATTTGCAGTTCAGTCTTCATGTGAACAACTGGAGTGGGGACTAGCCCAAAAGCTGTTGCCTATCTGTGGGATATGTTCTTCTAGCTAGGCTGTCTTGTCTGACTTCAGTGGGAAAGGATATGCCTAGTCCCCCACCCCAGAGACCTAATGTACCACACTTAGGGGATAGTCAGGGATTTCTGCACCCTCTCAGAGGAGAAGGGGAGTTGGTGAATGGAGGAGGGATTGTGGGAGATGGTGATGGGAAGTGGGATCAGCAATTACATTGGAGAGAGAGAGAGAGAGAGAGAGAGAGAGAGAGAGAGAGAGAGAGAGAGAGAGAGAGAGAGAGAGAGAGAGAGAGAGAAAGAGAGAGAGAGAGCGCTGAATTTGGAGAGGGGAAATGGATGCTATACAAGTTTCTCGCCTTTTGACCTCATAATAGTGAGAGGGGAAATTTTTATTAAATTTCTGTCTATAGGAATACTAATGCCTCCTTAAGAACTCCAGGAAGCCAGGTTTCACCATTTTATATTTAATGACATAAATTGGCTTAATTAATCACCAGTAGAATTAAAAAACAACTATCAAAGGACAATAATATATCAAAATTGAAATATTACTGAAAGGAATGCTAAAATGTTTAGGTATCTTCAAATGAGTTCCTACTATTCATGATTATTACTGCCATAAACAAAGTTTTAAAGCAACTAAGATATTTTATCTCTGGTATATTTTGTTCTATATTAGCTTAATTATACTTATGGCATAATATAAATCTTTGTTAAATAATTAAAAAGGAAATACTTCCTTTGAAGAACTTTAAAAGTATAATAATATTACAGTTCTTAAAAACTCCTCTTTTTTAATGTTTTTAGTTTTTTATGTTACTTATTTACATTTCAAATGTAATCCCCTTTCCTGGTTTCCCCTTTGCAAAGCCCCTTTCCCACCCCCCTTAATCTGCTTCTATTAGGGTGCTCTCCCACACACCTACCCAATCCCTCCTCACCACCCTAGTATTCCTCAACACTGGTATATCAAGCCTTCACAGGACCAAGGGCCTCCCCTGCCATTGATGCCAGATATGATCCCTTCAGCTCCTTCAGTTCTTACCCCAACTCCTTCATGAGGTCCTTGTGCTCAGTCTTATGGTTGCTTGTGAGCATCTGCTTCTGTATTGGTCGGGAAATAGCAGAGCCTCTGAGGAGACAGCTGTATCAGGTTCCTGTCAGCGAGAACTTCTTGGTATCAGCAATAGTGTCTGGATTTGGTGTCTGCATGTGGGATGGATCCCCAAGTGGGGCTGTCTCTGGATGGCCTTTGCTTCAGTCTCTTCTCCACTCTTTCTCCCTGTATTTCCTTTAGACAGGAAATTTTGAGATGAGTAGGTGGCCCCACCCCTCAGCAAAGGGGCCATGCCTAACCTTCTGATATGTTCTAGACAGGTTCTCCCTTCCCTTTTGGGGGTACTTTACCTAATGTCACCCCTTTGGGGTCCTTGGAGGCTCTTGATTTTCTAGCATCTGGGACTTTCTGGTTCTTATCCCCAGTTCCTCATTGCCTATGCTACAAACTGCTGTTGAATTTCCTGAACCTCTGTGCCTCTCCTTCATCTCCTCCCATACCTGATTCTTCCCATATTTTCCCTCCACCTCTTCTCTTCCTCCCAAGTCCCTCCCACCCTCTACTTCTATTGATTATTTGGTTCCCCCTTCAATGTAGGACTGAAGCATCCACTCTGGTATTCCTCCCTGTTGAGCTCCATGTGGTCTGTGAGTTGTATCATGGGTATTCCATGCTCTTTGCCTAATACCCACTTATCAGTGAGTATATACCATGTATTTTCTTTTGTGACTGAGTTATCTCACTCAGCATGATATTTTCTAGACCCATCTATTTGTCTGTGAATCTCATGAAGTCATTGTTTTTAATAGCTGAGTAGTATTCCACTGTGTAAATGTACCACATTTTCTGTATCCATTCCTCTGTTGAAGGACATCTGGGTACTCTCCAGCCTCTGGTTATTATAAATAAGACTGCTGTGAACATAGTAGAGCATGTGTCCTTATTAAATGTTGGAGCATCTTCTGGGTACATGCCTAGGAGTGTTATTGCTGGGTACTATGTCCAATTTTCTGAAGAACCGACAGACTGATTTCCAGAGTGGTTGTGCTAGCTTGTAGCCTCACCAACAATGTAGGAGTGTTTGTCCTTCTCCACAAGCATGTGCTGTCAAATAAGTTTTTTATCTTAACTATTCTGACTGGAGTGTGGTGGAATCTCAGGGTTGTTTTGATTTGCACCTTCTTGTTGACTAGGAATGTTGAACATTTCTTAAGGTGTTTCTCAGTCATTCAAGTTTCCTCAGTTGCGAATTCTCGGTTTAGCTCTGTTCCCCATTTTTTAATAGGGTTATTTCGTTCTCTGGAGTCTGACTTCTTGAGTTCTTTGAATATATTGGATATTAGCCCTCTGTTGGATGTAGGATTGGTATGGCCTTTCCCCAATCTGTTGGTTGTCATTTTGTCCTATTGACAGTATCCTTTGCCTTACAGAAGCTTTACAATTTTATGAGATTCCATTAGTCTATTGTTGATCTTAGCACATAAGCCATTGGTGTTCTGTTCAGAAAATTTTCCCCTGTGCCCATGTGATCCAGGCCCTTGCCAATTTCCTCTTCTAGTAGTTTCAGTGTATCTGGTTTTATGTGGAAGTTCTTGATCCACTTGGACTTGAACTATGTACATGGAGATAAGAATGGATAAC
This sequence comes from Mastomys coucha, assembly GCF_008632895.1. Taxonomy (NCBI): domain Eukaryota; kingdom Metazoa; phylum Chordata; class Mammalia; order Rodentia; family Muridae; genus Mastomys; species Mastomys coucha. Next base: position 110,034,686 of record NW_022196912.1, on the reverse strand, counting down.
ATTCTTCAACATGTTCACAAGTTGAACCAGCACCATTTGTTGAAAATGCTGTCATTTTTGCAGTGGATGGTTTCAGCTTCTTGTCAACGATCAAGTGACCATAGCTGTGTGAGTTCATTTCTTGGACTTCTTTTCTATAATATTGATCTTCTTGCCTTTCTTTATACCAATACCATGCAGTTTTTATCACCATTGCTCTGTAGTACAGCTTGAGGTCATGGATTATGATTCCCCCAGATGTTGCTTTACTTTTGAGAATAGTTTCTGCTGTCCTTGTTATTTTATTATTTCAAATTAATTTAAGAATTGCTCTTTCAAGCTCTATGAAGAATTGAGGTAGAATTTTGATGGGGCTTGCATTGACTCTGTAGATTGCTTTCAGGAATGTGGCCATTTTTTACTATATTAATCCTGCAACTCTATGAGAATGAAGACCTCTCTTTATATTCTGAGGTCTTCTTCAATTTCTTTCTTTAGAGGCTTGAAGTTCTTGTCTTACAGATTTTTCACTTGTTGGGTTAGAGTCATATTGATGGGTTTTGAGTCGCGGCAGGAAGCGTCTGCAGACACCAGGCCCAGGCAGTTTCATGTGTAAGAGGTTTAATTGGAAGGGGGGTAGGGGGGTAGCAGCGCAGGAAGAGAGAAGGGGGAGAGAGAAGAAGAAAGAGAGGAAGATGGAGGAAAGTACCCACATATTTATATGTGTGGTGACGTAGCAGTCCAGGTAAAGGTGGGAGCTGAACCCAATGGATTCTGGGAATATGGTGGCCGTTGCCCTGGTGACAGGTCTGTGGACCCGCCCACATATCTGCTGCAGGCAGGTTCTCGATGCTAACACATATCAGGATATTTTATATTGTTTCTGACTACTGTGAATAGTCTGGTTTCCCAAATTTCTTTCTCAGCATGTTAATCCTTTGAGTAGAGGAAGGCTTCTGATTTGTTTGTGTTAATTTTCTATCCAGTCACTTTGCTGAAGTTGTTTATCAGTTGTAGGAGTTCTCTGGTGGACTTTTTGGGGTCATTTAAGTATATTATCTTATCATCTGCAAATAGTGATATTTTGACTTCTTCCTTTCCAATTTGGATCCGTTTGATGTCTTTTATTGTCTTATTGTTCTTGCTAGAATTTCAAGTACCATATTGAATAGATAGGGAGAGAGTGGGCAGCCTTGTCTAGTCCCTGATTTTAGTGGGATTGCTTCAAGTTTCTCTCCATTTAGTTTGATGTTGGCTATTGGTTTTGCTGTATATTGCTTTTACTATGTTTATGTATGGACCTTGAATTTCTGATATTTCCAAGGCCTTTACCCTGATGGGATGTAGAGTTTTGTCAAATGCTTTTTTAGCATCTAATGGAATGATCATGTGGTTTTTTCATTGAGTTTGTTTATATAATTGTGGTCTCCAACCCCCCTTTTGCTTGGGCTTCCATATGCAGCCTCAACAGGCTGGAAGCTGGGGCTGGACACCCGCTGTGTGGAACCCTGACTGCTGCTCCTTAGATCAAAGACTTAGCAGGTCTCATGCTTATGTTAAAGGTTTGCCTTGCTGGATCTTCCTTTCAAGATCTCCTTCTGATCTGGTGTTAATGGATTTTCTCGTGTTTATGTTTGATGGGTAAGTTTTGATTTCCTCTGGGTCTGGTTTCTAAGCATAAGTATAAATACTGAGTGAATTTCAGTAAAGCTCTCTCTCTCTTATCACATCTACCTGGCGTCTGTGTCTTTCCTTATTAACTGTTTGTCTTCCCAGGACTCATTTAACCCAGTTCGTGAATACCCACTGAGGAAGAAGACCGCGGCCGGTCCCCTTCATATAATGGACTATGTTGATGGATTTCCATATATTGAACTATCCCTGCATACCTGGGATGAAGCCTACTTAACTATGGTGAATAATCATTTTTATGTATTCTTGGATTTGGTTTGTGAGAAATTTATTGAGTATTTTTGCATTGATATTCATATGGGAAATTGGTCTGAAGTTCTCCTTGTTGGGTCTTTGTGTGGTTTTGTTATCAGCAAAACTGTGGCTTCATAGAACTACTTGGGTAGTGTTCCTTCTCTTTCCATTTTATGGAATAGTTTGAAGAGTACTAGTACTAGGACTTCTTTGAAGATCTGATAGAATTCTGCACTAAATCCATCTCATCCTGGGCTTTTGTTTGTTTGGAAGACTTTTAATGACTACTTCTACTTCTTTAGGGCTTATGGCACAGTTTAGGTTTATCTGACCCGGATTTATCATTGTTACCTGGTATCTGTCTAGAAAATTGTCCATTTCATCCAGTTTTTCCAGTTTTTTGAGTATAAGCTTTTGTAGTAGGATCTGATGTTTTTTTTTGGGGATTTCCTCAGTTTCTGTTGTTATGTCTCTTTTTCATTTCTGATTTTGTTAATTAAGATACTCTCTCTGTGTCTTCTAGTTAGTTTGGCTCAGGGTTTTTCTATTTTGTTGATTTTCTCAAAGAACCAGTTCTTGGTTTAGTTGATTCTTTGTATAGTTCTTTTTGTTTCCAATTGGTTGATTTCAGCCCTGAGTTTAATTATTTCCTGCTGCCTACTTCTCTTGGGTGAATTTGCTTCTTTGTGTTCTAGAGCTTTCAGATGTGTTGTCAAGATGCTAGTGTATGCTCTCTCACACAGAACTATGAGTTTTCCTCTTAGGACTGCTTTCATTGGGACCATTTGCTTGAAAATTTGTTTTCCAGCCCTTTACTCTGAGGTAGTGTCTGTCTTTGTCACTGAGGTTCGTTTCCTGTATGCAGCAAAATGTTGGGTCCTGTTTACATATCTAGTCTGTTAGTTTATGTCTTTTTATTGGGGAATTGAGTCCATTGATGTTAAGAGGTTTTAAGGGAAAGTGATTGTTACTTCCTGATGTTTTTGTTGTTAGAGATAATATGTTTGCGTGGCTATCTTCTTTTGGTTTGTTGAAAGAAGAATATTTTCTTGCTTTTTTCCTAGGGTGTAGTTTCCAACCGTGTGTTGGAGTTTTCCATCTATTATCCTTTGTAGGGCTGGACTTGTGGAAAAATATTGTGTAAATTTGGTTTTGTCACAGAATATCTTGGTTTCTCCATCTACGGTAATCAAGAGTTTTGCTGAGTATAGGAGTCTAGGCTGGCATTTTTCTTCTTTTATGGTCTGCATGACCTCTGCCCAGGATCTTCTAGCTTTCATAGTCTCTGGTGAAAAGTCTGTTATAATTCTGACAGGTCTGTCTTCATGTGTTACTTGACTTTTTTCCCTTACTACTTTTAATATTCTTTCTTTGTTTTGTGCATTTGGTGTTTTGATTATTATGTGACAAGAGGAACTTCTTTTCTTGTCTAGTCTATTTTGAGTTCTGTAGGTTTCTTTTATGTTTATTGGCATCTCTTTCTTCAAGTTTGTGAAGTTTTCATCTGCAATTTTGTTGAAGGTATTTACTGGCCCTTTATGTTGGAAATCTTTGCTCTCTTCTATACCTATTATCCTTAGGTTTGGTCTTCTCATTGTGTCCTGGATGTTTTGGTTTAGCAACTTTTCCCTTTTCCATTTTCTTTGACAATTGTGTCAATGTTTTCTATGTTATATTCTGCCCCTGAGATTCTCTATGCCTTATATTGTGTTGGTAATACTTGTATCTATGGCTCCTGATCTCTTTCCTAGGTTTTCTATCTCCAGGGTTGTCTCTCTTTGTGATTTCTTTATTGTTTCTCTTTCCATTTTTAGATCATGGGTTCTTTTGTTCATTTCCTTCACTGTTTTGTTGTGTTTTCCTGTAATTCTTTAAGAGACTTCTGTTTTTCTTTTTTAATGGTTTCTACCTCTTTACCTGTGTTCTCCTGTATTTCTTTAAGGGAATTATTTATTTCCTTCTTACAGTCTCCTATAACCATCATGAGAAGTGATTTTTAGATCTGAATCTTCGTTTTCTGGTGTGATGATGTATCCAGGGCTTGTTATGGTAGAGGAATTGGATTCTGATTATGCCAAGTAACCTTGGTTTCTGTTGCTTATGTTCTTATGCTTGCCTCCTGCCATGTGATTTTCTCTAGTGTTACCTGCCCTTGATATATCTGACTGGAGCCTGTCCTTCCTTTGATCCTGGTTGTATCAGAACTCCTCAGAGTCCAGCTATATCTGGGATCTTGTGATCCTGACATTGTCAGTGTGTCAGGGTTCCTTGGAGTCAAGCTGCCCTGGGACCCTGAGATCCTGGTATGATCAAACTCCTAGGATCCTATGATCCTGTGATTCTGGTGGTGTTAGAGTGCCTGGTAGTGGCACTTCTATGTGTTGTGGGACTGGCTAAAGAGTTTGAAACCAAGGTCTTCTCAGGACACTGGCCCAGACTGGAAGGAGCTCATGCCACTAATTGGGCATAGTTAGTGGCTGCTTGTGTCCCCATGATCCCAGTTACTTCCAATGTTGGGGAAGATGTTGTGTCCTCCTCACCTCTGAACTAGGTGTGTTAGAGTGCCTGGGAGTGGAACTTTCTATGGGTGTTGTGGGACCAGCTGTGGAGTTCACTCCCAATGTCTGCTCAGGACACTGGCCCAGACCAGAAGTGAAACCATTGCTCTTAATATACACATTTTCCTACATGTTACTATTAATTCTTCCCTGAGAAGTACTCATGAAAATCAATTGTTCAAAAACAAGTTTGAAGTATTTTCCCTCAATCCCCTTTAAAATAGGCCTTGAAATTTACCATGGTTCCCTAGCTTCAATCATGACACATAGATGAAAACCCTGGGTTCATTCATACACCATAGCAAATCTTACACTTAGTTCAAATAAATTCAATATGAGAGCTGTTAAATGACATAAATATGGTACCCAAGCTGACATAGCCTTCCAATAAATGTAAACACAAATAATCTTTAATAATCTCTAATTTTTATTGTTATATATTTAGCTTGTTTTATTTACAGTAATATGATAAAGTGATGATTTAAATAAATTATGTCGCTCATGAGGAGTTGGCATAAAATCTATGATGAATGCTGGAGTTATAAACTAGTAGAAAAAATACTTGCCAATCAAGCATGCAGACCTGTATTTGATCTCTAAAACCTACATAATAAAGAGTATACACTGGCATTGACTTCTAATCTAGGGGCTGGAGGCAGAAAAAACTCCGATGCTTGCAGGTCTAGAAAACTGGGTAAGCTATGACTTCAATGAGAGCCATAGTCTAAAAAAAATAATGTGGAGTGCAGTTGAGGAAGACACAAGGCCTTCACCTATGGATTCCATCTATGACTTTTGAGCACACTCACCCAAACACACACACACATACATACACACATACACACACACACACACACACACACACACACACACAAACATACATACAGAGAGAGAGAGAGAGAGAGAGAGAGAGAAAGGGGGAGAGAGACAAATCCTAATAATTTTATTTGTAAGTTAGAAGGATAATATTAGTACTTTTTTCATTATAATATGAGAACTAAGTCAAGTAAATATTAAACTATTTATAATTATCTGTACAATATACTAGACTATCATAATATTAATACAGAACAGTGATTTTAGCTTAGTTCAATAACAGATTATTTAATGAGTCAATAAAAGTATTTGTAGCTGCACATAGATAAAAATTCTCAATCAATAATCTTCATTTTAAAGACTTAGTTATTCAGTAAGCAAGTAATTACTTAATATAGCATCATATTTTCTGCAGTAGATTCTCAGAGACACAAAATAATTTGGATGTGGGTTTGTATCATATGTATTTATGTGTACATACTATATAAACATAAAACATCATATATATGATGCATATACAAATATAAAAGTCATCTCACATGATTCGCAGAGGAGCCATTCCATGCTCTGTAGTTTGATTTGGAAAGATGGAACTTGTATTCTGTAATTGTCAATGCAATTCCAAAGGCCTGAAATCCAGGAGGACCCAGTATATAATTATTACCTGGGATATGGCCAGTTTGAACCTCAGAAATAAGAAATGCTTGTTTTAGTCAAAAGGCAGGAAATGAGTTAATACCACAATTTTTAAAAAGTGACACAAGAGTTCACCATTAAAAAAAAAAAGAGCCGGGCGGTGGTGGCGCACGCCTTTAATCCCAGCACTTGGGAGGCAGAGGCAGGCGGATTTCTGAGTTCGAGGCCAGCCTGGTCTACAGAGTGAGTTCCAGGACAGCCAGGGCAACACAGAGAAACCCTGTCTCGAAAAAAACAAAAAACAAAAAAAAAAAAAAAAAAAAAAAAAAAAAAAAAAAAAAAAAAAAAAAAAAAAAAAGAGTTCACCATAATTATTGTAGAATCATCTTTGTATTCTGTTCAGCCCTGAAAAGAACAGGTTTAAAACCCTGTTCAGGTTTTTGCCATATTTAACTATGCTCTATCATAATGAAGTTGAATCTGCTTCATTCAAGCTACCTTCCCTGATTCTACTCTTAGCTGAAAATACCTATACTGACACAGTCAAAATCCTTATAAGCAAATATATGAACTTAATGCCATGTCCTAGTGCAGTTACCATAGCAAATGAATCACCATATCCTTGATGTTCCTATCAACTTAGAGAAGCAAGGAATATATCTTCCAATGTTTATATAACCTCATAGCATTAACTCATCCAAGTCCTAGAGATAACTCTGCTCAAATATTTCCTGAATGTTCACCATATCTCAGATCCTGAACATAAACATACGATGCAGACCCAGATATGAACCAGGTGTGACAGTTGTCACTCATTTCACCAGAGTAATTGGGAACTCTATCTTACAAAGTTCATGGGACTATAATGTTTAAATAGAAAGGTTGATCAAAATGGTCTTTGAAAAATAAATTTTAGGATAAACAGTGGTATTTTACCTGCCATTTTTTATCATGAAACTTCAAAATATGGAATGCCTGCACAAAACTACTCACCGTTAGTATTATCTCTATTCATTCTCACTCCTTAAGTGATAGTATCAAGTATTTCGATACGTGTATCCACAAACGGAAGAAATACAGAAAATTGAACTATTAGCATGTCAGAAGTAATGAGCAGTTTGAAAAATAGTATAAAACTGTAAGAGGCTTCCAGAAGCCTCCACCTGTGCTCTCAATAGAAGGACTTCAGTAGTGTGATCAAATGGACACTGAACAAGTAAACAGAATAAAGGAAGAAATCCTACAACTCCTGCTGTTAGGGAAATACTTATGTCAACATTTTCATAGACAAAGAATTCTAAGTATAACACACAAAAAGAATGTTAGTCTGATGACTAGCTCACTCAAATTGCACAGAGAAAGGTGAAGAGTCTTAAAAAAAAAGACATGAATACTTTGCTGTCTATAAGGGTAGTGTTCATATATGTTTTATTTAAACTTACTCTTTACACTCCAAATTTTATCCTCCTCCCATCTCACCCTCTGATTGTCCCACATCCCATACCTACACCCCCATCTCTACTAGGATGTTCCCACCACCACCCACCCACCCACCCCACCCTACTACCACCCACCCACCCCACTAAACCTCCCCACTCCCTGGGGCCTCCAGTCCCTTGAGGGTTAAGTGGGTCTTCTCTGATGGAACCCAAACACTGTAGTTCTCTGCTGTAAATGTGTTGATGTATGCTGCCTAATGGTGGTCCAGTGTCTGAGAGATCTCACGAATCCAAGTTAATCAAGACTGCTAGTCCTCCTACAAGGTCACCCACCTCCTCAGCTCCTTCGAGCTTTTTCCTAATGCAAACACAGGGGTTAGAAATTTCTGTTCATTGGGAGGCAGGAAATGTTTGTATTAAATGACTAAGTTTTTATCAGAAATGAACTAAGTTAGATGACATTATAACAACATATTCAGAGTACTGAGTGAAAAAACTGAAGCTTGGAAGCCTATTTTATGTATACAGCAAAAGTATTCATTATAAAGAGGGCAAAATAAGGGTACTCTTAAAAAGCAGGTATGATTTACCTGACAAAGACAAAGAGTACTCAAAAATCAGAGAAAGAGAGAGAAAAAGAAAGCATTGAAGACTGAAGGATTAGTGTGCAAATAGAACTATGTACACATCTATACATATGGGATTTTTTGTGAATCTGCATGTTTCATTTTAAGCAATTAAAATATGAGTTTGAAGGAAACTTCATAACACATATATTGTATGAGTATATATGTGTTCTTTTCTCTTAAGCCTTTTTTTTCTAAATGTAAGTCATGAAACAAGGAGATGTCTCTTGAGTGTGGACAGAAGAGACTAACATAAGCACATGAGGAGAAAGGAGAAAATAAGTTGGAGAAATTGGTCCATATGTGGTATACTTGTATGGAAATGTCCTTATGGAGTCTATCATTTTGAGTATGACATACAAAGAAGAAAGAACAAAATTGAAATTAGTTGCCTTGAAGTTACTGTGTTTTAATTGGAACTATGCATGAGACCCTCTGTATAATATGTGCAGGGCAGGCTAGCAGTAAAAGCCAAGCAGAATGTAAGAATCTGCTCTACTTTGATCATCTATGCTTGATCTTTATATTATCAATTTTACCACCCATCTCTCTTCCTTGCTCTGCTTTGATTGCTGGTAAAACAAAATGGGGGATGGAGTACTTAAAATCATTTACACTCTGAAAATGCTATGGCAAAGTATTTATCTCTACCAAAGCCCACTCCGGGTCAAATATTCCTTTTGAAAAGGAGAACATATATTGAATAAAAATGTTGTTGCTGATTTTTATAACTCCAGACTTCTTTAGTAATGAGGCTTTTCCTGCTCCCATCAAGTGTTTCTACCATAAACACTTTCATCACCATGGCTTCTGCTCAATTACAAGGCAAAGTGAAAAGAAGGTAGCAGAAATGACTACGTGCTTCAGAGCAATTTTTCTTATGCTCCAAACCCAGTTCCATCCAAGGGTCCTGAAAATTAAATAATGTCTGAGTAAAAACACAAATGGTTTACTTTCTTCGTGGTGAATATTATAGAAAAAAAAAAAAACTTCTTCATATTAGTCAATAGAGCAGGAGAGAGGGTGCAGCTGTTCAAGAGTACTTGCTGCTCTTATAGCGGATCAGAATTTGATTGTCAACATCCACATCAGAAGGCACATAGCTACCTGTCACTCCAGATCCCGTATATCTAGTACTCTTTTCTGACCTCACCTGTCATTCCAATTACTGTTTGTCTACTATTCTCCTCTGGCCTCCATAAGCACCTTCTCATACATGTACATACTCCCCATGATGTATACACATATAAAATAAAATTTATTTTCAATGTAAGAATGCTAAGAATCCATGAAGGATGGACCTAACTTGGACTACCACCTGTCAGACACTGTTCCCTTTTCTGAATCTGTCTTTTTCATCCACAGGATTCATATTTAGATGTAGGGATGTTGAAAGTAGAAAGACATACACTTCTTTTTTTTTTTTTTTTTAATTGAGAGTTCTGGTCCTCCTACAGGGTCGCCCTCCTTACCTTCTTCTTCAAGCTTTCCCCTACTTCAACCATAGGGGTCAGCAGCTTCTGTCCACTAGTTGAATGCAAATATCTGCATCTGACTCTTTAAGCTGCTTGTTGGCTCTTTCGGAGGGCAGTCATGATAGGCCCCTTTGTGTGAGCGCCTCATAGCCTCAGTAATAGTGTCAGGCCTTGGGGTCTTTCCCTTGACCTGGATCCTACTTAGGGCCTGTCACTGGAACTCCTTTTCTGCAGACTCTTCTCCATTTCCACAGTCCACAGAACTCAAAATTTCAACAAGCTGAAGGGCCCAAGTGAGGACGCCTCAGTCCCACTTGGGAGGGAGAAGAAAGCAACCACAAGGGGGAATTAAGTGAGGGACCTGGGAGGAAAAGTGGATGCAGAGGGAGCTGAAAGGGGAATATAATCTGGTATTGGGTGAGGGAAAGGGACTGAACCCCTGAGGGCCAGCAGAAAGAATGGAAACTTTGGAAGGTAGGAGGTTAGGGGGACCCTCCAGAATGTACCAGAGACCTGGGAGTTGAGAGACTATCAGGACTCAAAGGGATGGATCCTAGATGAAATGTCCGAGAGTAGAGAGAGGGAACTTGTAGATCTCACCTCCAGCAGAAAGACAGAACATTGAGTGAGGGATGAGGTTGCTATCCCACAGCCAAATCTCTGACCCATAATTGTTCCTGTCTGAAAGAAATGCAGGGATGGAAGTACATATACTTTTTATGCCGATAAGTGACATGTGAAAATATGTCACTTTTTACCAAAGGACAATCATTCCTACTTCGACTTAATATTTTCCTGACTGAGGTTACATTTTAAACTATTTTTGTCACCTTTCTTTCTGAAGGGATTTAATTCCAAATAGAGATTTTGATAAAGAAAAGCATGAGACAAATAGTTGCTTAAGGGTCGAGGTTCTTAAGGGTGGGTCAGAGCGGAAATAGGAGAGAGCTATAAAGTAATTCGACTATACCTTCTACTAATAGACTCAGATATGATGTGTGCAGCATATAATGTTGCCACTCTTTATGTAATTTGGTTAATTATTAAATATCTCTAAACAATGTCCATCTACTATTTTGTATTTCCTCTCTAGTGCAAGTCAAAGTATTATTTTAAAAAGATGTTCTCATGAAACTTAGTACAAAGTCATTAATGTAGTTGTTATGTACCAGATACTAAATGTAAAACAAGCACTATGTACCGTTGAATATATATGGAGGTGTAGAATACATGATTGTCTGCATATAATATGCATATTGATCTACAACATGGGTTTATAGCTTTGGTCCCTCCTTGGCTCTCTCCCACATATTTCTAATTATTAAAATTAAAATTATTGAAGTGTGGGTATGAATGGGATGCCTTTCTCCTGATTGTATGGGAGTAAGGCAATTATCATTTTGAGTGATGTTTTTGACTATGGGATGACTTCTGTATAAGAATAATAGAGCTCAATGAAAGTCAATCACCAAAGAATGAATCATTTACAAAACCAATGTGAACTTGCCTTTGTCTTGTCACAAGTCAAGAAAATGAAGTTTATTTTAAATGAAAAGACAACAATTGCAAAGCAGATAAGACAAATTGATTCAGTATTTTATAGGCTCATAACTACTGTCTCCTAAGAATTCTACAAAAAAAATTTTTTTTTATTTCCATAGTACTCTTTTTGTGGGTATTTTGTTCAAAATATATTGCTGTAATATAAATTCAGCTAGGATGTATTCGTTCTAAGAAGGAGTCAGTCTTCATATCCTTGCTTCACAGGCAAGCATATTAAGTGTCTTGTTGAAGGGTATGCAGCAACCAATAAGTCACTTAGGAAATTGATCCAAGAAATTCTCATTACCAATCCTTTGTTCCGGTACCTTAGCAAAACTGTTTTCCAAAGATAGAAATATATTACTCTGAAGCTAAACAGCAAATTAAAGACATGCTGTCTCATGTAATCTTATAAATATGGTTTAAAAGCCACCAGTACCCCTGAGAGAGTTGCCATCTGGTTCCCGTGGTAGAAAAAGAAATGAGCCAAGCATGGGAGGGAAACAGCTTTCTACAGACTGGGTAAACTTCTCCGTTGCTTAGACTTCCAAAAAATCCAACTTCTAGAATGTCTTTGGAAAGGTGAAGCTAACGCTTCCCAAATCCCTTGTGAAAATGAGTAGATCTAACCCAGAGAGTATAAGGGGGGCGGGGGGAGACATTCCTTAGTAAAACATTAGCAGATAGTGTTTTATAAATGCTAAGTGTTGAGAGTTCACTTCTTGTAGTAGCAGATCTTCAATATATACCAGCCAGCACTAAGTCTTAATTCCATGACTTTGTGACAGGCAGTAACACATTGAATCAAGACTAATTCATAAAAGATATTACAATTATCATTTCGGTGTCTTAGAAACCTAGCTACTATGATGGGAGAAACTCCAAGAAGAGTAGCAGAATGGGACCATTAAGGTGGGGTATGGAATATGGAGTGTAAAAAAGTAAATTAATTTAAAAAGGTAAGTAAATAAATAAAAATTAAAAAAAAAGAAGTAAGAGTTCTTGTCAACTACCAAAACTAGCTTCATCTTGAGTTATCTTGACCACACATATTGAACTTTCAGGCATCCCTTCAGCAAACCACAGCTCTATGTGGACCCTTAGAAAATAAATTTTCTATCAGTTGCCTTCTCACCAAAAAGCCTGCATACTGTCACTGCTTCAAAGCCCTGATACACAAGGAAAAGTTGACATAATTACTGCCTTCTTAGCCATTAAGTATGGAAGAATTATATTTCTCTTTCTCTCTGTCTTTGTTATGCATTCTCTTTACATAGTGCTTACTGCCCACCTCCCAGTAACCCCTAGAACAATCTTTTCCCTTCCCATTCTCCTGGGCTTCCCCTAACCCTGGCATATGAAGGCTCTGTGGAGCTAGGCACATTCACTCCCTCTGAGGCCAGAAAAGAGCCCAGGCAGAAGGTCATATCCCATGGAGAGGCAACAACTTTTGGGATAGCCCACCCTCCAGTTATTCCAGACCAAGCTGCACATCTGTTACATATGTGCATGGAGGCTTAGGTCCAGCCTGTGTACAGTCTTTGGTTGGTGGTTCAGTCTCTGAGAGACCCAAGGTTCCAGGTTAGTTGGCTAGTTGGTCTTCCTGTAGAGTTCCTATTCTATAGTGGCCCACAATCCTGCCTCCTATTTTTTCGTAAGAGTCCCCAAGCTCCATCCACTGTTTGGTTATGCACATGTGTATCTGTGTGAGTCAACTGCTGGGTGGAACCTCTCAGAGAGTCATGCTAGACTCTTGTCAAGTCACTGACTTTGGAGCTTGCATAAGCTTTTCTCACAGCAATCAGCAACAGAGTTAGAACCACCAGAGCCTGCTCAGTTACAGAGAAGAACTTGCAGTGTTGCCTCCAGAATTACACACCAATTCTTCTTTGGAGAACTATTATACTTCCATTGACAGTGACTATATACTCAAACAACTGATAATTCTGTAGAAAATAACTATGTAAATTAGTTGTTTCACATCAGACAAAGTAGCACATATCTGTTATTCAAACACTTGTAACAAAAGATAGGTGGATTTCAGATTGGAGTGTTCCCTGGAATACATAAAGTTTCAATAGATTATGAAGATGGTTCAGTGGGGAAAGGACTTGCTGTGTAAGTCTGATGACCTGGCTTTGTAAGCCTCCAGAGCCTGGCTTACCTATTATCAATGGGACCCTGCCTCAAACAAGATGCAAAGACAAGAAAAACACACACAAAGTTGGCTCTCATACATACAGTAACATTTACACACCACAGAAAAAATATACATCTAAATAAAACAAATTTACAAAATATTCAAGATAAATGAGTATACATAGATGTGGACCAGATCAGAAGGACTCATCTCATTGTTAACCTCTGTTAGATACTCTTAAATAGAATAAAATGCTATTGCCATTATTAATTCTGTGTTGAAATTTCATTAAGCCTTTTTTGTAAGTAACTTTTATTTTTCTGTCATTGACGAAACTGCCACCAGTGTTAAAAGCAAATCCATTGCTATGTATGGGCCTTATCTCAGCTCCCAAGTACCCTGATTTTAAGCCTTCCCAACATACCAAGCTCTTTATACCCTTAGTTTGAATAGATAATTTCCTTCTGCCACATCTCTCTCTGCCGCAGCCATGACTTTTGATCTTTTTCTTTCTATAATTGGCTCCCAGTTCCAACTTCAATAATAATTTCTTTATTTTTTTCTTAGATATTTTCTTTATTTACATGTAAATTTCTCCTTTCCCAGTTTCTCCTCCAAAAAACAAAGAAACAAACAAAAACAACAAAAACAAACCCCTGTTGCCTACCCCCTCCCCATGCCTGCCACCCCACCTTCTCCCACTTATTGGCCCTGGCATTCCCCTACATTGGGGCACAGAACCTTCACAGGGCCGAAGTCCTCTCGTCCTATTGATGATCAAATTTGCAATCCTCTACTATACAAATGCTGCCAGAACAATCAGACCCCTCCATGTGCAGTCCTTGGTT
>NW_022196912.1:110014341-110019735 GCF_008632895.1 Mastomys coucha | reverse complement strand
TTAACTGCCAGTTGAGTCAGCACCATCTGTTGAAAATGCTGTCTTTTTTCCACTGGATGGTTTTAGCTTCTTTGTCAAAGATTAAATACTTCTTTCTTTAAATAGGTGTACATTCTTAAAGAATTCTTAGGAACTGTTGCACTTTCTTACATGCACATCCATTTTTACATGTGCCTTTTCAGCCTTTTCACAATTTTCAGCTTGGTTCTTTTATTTGCTTCCCTAAATCACTAATTCAGTTCATAAGATTAAATAAGTAGTCCATGGCCATCCAAATGGAGGAGTTAGGGAAAGGATAGAAGGAGCTGAAGGGGTTTGCAACCCTGTAGGAAGAACAACAGTATCAACCAACCAGACCCCAGCCAGAGCTCCCAGGGACTAAATCACCAATCAAAGAGTATACATGGAGGGACCCATGGTTCCAGCTGCATATGTGGCAGAGAATGGCATATCTGGCATCAATGAGAGGAGAGACCCTTGGTCCTGTGAAGGATTGATGCTCCAGTGTTGGGGAATGCCAGGGCAATGAGGTGGGAGTGGTTGGGTGGGTGGGCGAGCACCCTCATAGAAGCAAAAGGAGGAGGATTAGATAGGGATTTTCTGGAGGGGAAATCAGGAAAGGGGATAACATTTGAAATGTAAATAAATAAAATTTCCAGTAAATAAATAAATAAAATACCTTGCTGGTGGTTAAAAAAAAAGGATTAAATAAGCTGTCATTTTCACTAATGGCTTGTTATGAACTTTATCTTTAGCTAGCACTGTATCTTCATATATTAGGTATTTAATACATAATTATTGAATAAATAATGTGAAAATTCAAACAGTGAGTAATTATTATAGTCATTGAAAATCTGGTTACATTATTTTAGGTTGACTTCCTGGAAACAGTTATATTTAAGTGAGTCTTGATGGCTACTTTAAGAAATCAGAAGTTGGGCACATGGGATGTCTCAGCAGTCAAGCTTGCAACCTGAGTTGAAGAAAAGAATTGATTGCCTCAAGTTGCCCTCTAAACTCTATATGTGCTTCATGGCATGCACATGGAAACACACATTGAATAAATGTAAATATATATGCATACAAATCAGGGATCTAGTGGTCTAATGTCGGTATAGAAAATTTCAAGAGTCTTACCACACATGTGGGCTTGGGGACAGAAATGAGATCATTATCTCAGGGACCTATGTCTAGTTTTAAAGTCAAGCCTTCGTCATCCTCAGGGGAAGAAACACTAGGAGTTAAGTTAGAATGGTTGTTAAAGCTTGTGTTTTAAAGTACCATTATAGCTAAAATGTACAATATGGGGTTGATTAAAAAATGAAATTAATGATTTCATTTTAATGAAATTAATGTGAGTTCTACCCACACTAAATGGAGCTGAGATGAATCATGGGGAAAGTTTGACAATGTTGTTTACAGGACTTGGTTCCCACTCTCCTTGTCTTGTTTGGGATTTACCTACTGCCTTTCTAATATTTTGACCATAGATAAAAAGATGACAATAGTGAGTCATGTTGAGGACCCATTGAATAAATTTCTCTAAGCAGAGTACATAAAGATAGGACTTGAATTTTAAGTAGTAGCCAATTAAGGAAGCATAAATTATACATCATTGATTCTATGATGCTTTAGGGAGACCTAGAATCACAGCTGGTTTTAAGTCAAGGTACTATGCTTGGGATAATCCCCCATCCACTGTATTAGAGGCTTGTACGACTGCTATCAACAGATAGTAGAACCTTTAGTAGATGATGTTAAATGAAATGGAGTTAGTTGAATGTAATATTAGCAGAGCAAACCCTTCTTCCTTTCTTTATTTCCCAAGTTATCAAAAATGTTCCCTACCATCATATCTGCATTTCCACAGGTTCACAAAAACTATAGGCTTTAACATCTGCAACCATGAGCCAAAATCAGTCTTTCTTCTCTATAAGTGGACCAACTCCACTATTTTGCCCTTGTGATGTAATATTAACTAAAAAATTAGCTCTTATCCATGCATGCACAATGGCAAGCTCATAACAACCAATCCAGATTAACTGACTAAGAGGTACTAAAAGTAACAAACATAGCTCACTCATGATGGCTTAAATGAGAATAGACCCATAGGCTCAGGTATTTTAATGCAATCACAGTTAGTAGAAAACTTTGGGAAAGATTACAAAGTATAGCATTGATGGAGGTGTCACACTGAGTATGAGCTTAAGTTTCAAAAAGCCCAGTGAACTCATATGGCCCGGGTGTTTGCTGCTGCTGATACCTGGGTCTGCAAGACATGTTCGTTAGAAGGATGCAATGCATAGTCATGAGATTTTATTATAGGAAAGAGAAAATAGGTCAGTCGTGACCACATGGAGAGAGAGAAGGGAGAAGAAGAAAAGAGAGTGCAAGAGAGGAAGAGAGCAGGAAAGGAAGAGAGAAAGCAAGGGGGAGAGGAGGGCAAGGAAGAGAGTAGGGGGCAAACTGCCCCTTACATTGTAAGGTGGGGTTATCTGTCTGTGGGGAGGGGCATCCCTGGTTGTGGTCAGATGACTAGGGCTAGGGTCCAGCTAGAATCCTGGGAGCTTGGGGCATTGTCTACGTGACAGAACACCCATTCCCTGTGAAGGTGCTGTGAGAGGTTGTGACTGAAACAGGAGCCAGGGACCTAAAAGTCATGACTGAACACCTTCTGTCCCTTGCAGACAGAAATTGCCTACTGGGGCTCAGGAGTTCCAGATCTATACTCGACTGGGCCCAGGTTGCCTGAAGAGATCACTGCCCCACAAACTCATTTTGCCTAGTGCTTGTGGTTCAGATATAAGCACTCAGTCAGTCCAGTACCATGTCTGCTGCCACGCTTCTGCTATAATGGTCATGGAAGCACACTCGACCAGCTGGAATGAGTGTACAACGCTGATGGGTAACTGAAAGCATATTCATCATTACTCTTGCACAGAAATACTAAAGCTTCTACAAGAACATCTAAATAAACTATTCTATAACTTGATGGGTGGATTTCTTACATGCAATGTGATTATGCTGAACTTTTAAAGAATTTAATTTTCAACTGGGTCGCTGGTTAAAACAATTGAATGTGCAAATGATTCTGGATTTTCCCTGTTGTCTCAATATGTTCTCTACGGACCCTAGCCGTATCATTTAACTCCTGAGAAAAAAGTTGCACAAAATTTTCCAAGTGAATAACACCCAAGATGCCAAAAAGGAAAGAGAGCATCATCTGGATCTCACTGGCTCTCTGATGATCATATATCCTCACCATTTCATTTTTCTTATTTTTAATGAACTTTAATATAATTATATCAAATGATGACATTTCACTGACATTTGATTATAGTACTAGAATTGTCTTTTTGTGCTTGTTGTGGGGGATAGTGGTTTGCACATGTATGTATGTGTACATAGAGGCCACACAATAGATTGTGTGTATTATTATGGAGCAGCTTTCCATATTGTACTTATTTTGTTGAAATTGTTGAGTTTTACTCATTTGTGTTTTGTGATAAAGTATATAATTGGTCTGGAGCTCTCAAAGTAGATGACACAAGTTGGTCAATGAGTCACAGGGATAATCCTTCCTCCATATGCCATGTCCTGCATTGTGATTTTAAGTGTGTGTCATCATGCCTGGAAAAAATTAATATGTGGGTCATGGAGAATATAAAGAGGTTCTCATACTTGCAAGAGAAGAACTTTACTGACATATCCATCTCTATAACCCTCTAGTATTATTTTTCACATGTGATCATTCTATTAGCACATAGCCATTGATTTTTTTTTAAAACAGACTTTAGTTATCTCAAAGGGGTCATCTTCTTCACTATCCATATCTTCATCCCTAGATTTGTCTAGTGAAATTAGCATGGTGCTGTCCATGCATATAGTAATAACAGCTCTCTTTGCACTGCCATTGTCTAAGCACATGTTAGAAGTAGTTCTGTCTTTAGACTGTCCTTACATCAGTCTTTCTAAGAATACTCTGATACCTTTGCTTTTATTCATTTATCTTATACACAGACTGTGCTATCTCCATTTCTCAGCTTACAACACATATGAAAAAAAAAATCAAAGTATTCCTAAAATGTAAAACTACCCAGAATGTTCTAAATGATCATGTATTCTGAGTGGGTAAACAATACTGTTTCTATGAGATTATATCCTACAAAATCAGAACTAGCTTTAACTACCCTCATTATAAACTTATATTGATATATACCATTTGTCAACTTACATTGTAATGATATTACTTCACAATACCAAGTAGCAAATTATTAAACTTTAGGCACTGCCCAGCCAGAAACCCACATGCCTTCCAGTTTGCACCTGTTCCTGGAACAGAGCCTCTGCTCTGGATTGAAACACATGCAATACACACCCCAATTGCAGATCAACTAAACAGGGGGTTCTGACACATCCAGGGCCACAGGATCACAGGATCACAGGCTCCAGTCAGAGACAGCAAGGCTAGTTAACACCAGAGATAACCAGATGGCAAGAGACAAGCACAAGAGCATAAGTAGGAGAAACCGATACAACTTGGCAACATCAAAACCCAGTTCTCACATCACCGAAAGCCTTGGATATCCCAAAATGCCAATAAGACAAGATTCAGATTTAAAATCTCATTTCATGTAGACAATAGAGGACTTTAAGAAGGACATAAATAACTCCCTTAAAGGAATACAAACGAAGACAAGTAAACACATAGAAGCCCTTAAAAAGGAAACACAAAAATCCCATAAAGAAATACAGGAAAATATAATCAACAGGTGAAGAAATTTAGCAAAACCATCCAGTAACTGAAAATTGAAATAGAAACATTAAAGAAAGCACAAAGGGAGAGAGCTCTGGGGGGTTGGAAAACCTAGGAAAGAGTGCAGGAGTTACAGATGCAAGCATTACCAACAGAACAAAAGAGATAGAAGAGAGTAACCCAGGTATAGAAGATATGATAAAAGACATCAACACAACAGTCAAGGGAAATACAAAAAACAAAAAGTTCCTAACTCAAAACATTCAAGAAATCCAGGACACAATGAAAAGACCAAATCTAAGAATAATAGGTATAGAAAAGAGTGATGATTTCCAACTCAAAGGGCCAGCAAACAATTTAAACAAAATTATAGAAGAAAACTTCCCTAAACTAAAGGAGAAGCCTATAAACATACAAGGAGCCTATAGAGCACCAAACAGATGAGACAAGAAAAGAAATTCCTCTTGTCATATAATATTTAAAACACTAAATGTGCAGAACAAAGAAAGAATATTGAAAGCAGTAAGGGAAAATGGTCAAGTTATATATGAATGTTAACCTATCAGAATTACACCAGATTTCTCAACAGAGACTCTAAAAGCCAGAATATCTTGGGCAGATGTCACACAGACCCTAAA
>NW_022196912.1:109958438-110014331 GCF_008632895.1 Mastomys coucha | reverse complement strand
CCATAGATGGAGAAACCAAGACAAACCCAAATTTAAATAATATCTTTTCACTAATCCAGAACTATAGAAGATAATAAAAGAAAAGTTCAACACAAGGAGGGAAACTATACCCAAGAAAAGCAAGAAATTAATCTTGTCACAACAACCAAAAGAAGAGAAACCAACAAGCAAAATTCCACCTCTAACAACAAAAGTAACAGGATGCAAAACTCATTGGTCCCAAAACTAATGGACTCAATTCCAAATAAAAAAGACATACACTAACAGTCTGGATACCTAAACAGGACTCAGCATTTTGCTGCTATAGGAAATACACCTCAGTGTCAAAGACAGACACTACCTCAAAGTGAATGGCTGGAAAAAATGTTTTCCAAGCAAATGGTCCCAAGAACCAAACTGGAGTTGTAATTCTAATAGACTTTCAACCAAAATTTATCAAAATAGATGGGGAAAGATACTACATATTTATCAAAGGAAAAATCCACCAAGATGAATTCTCAATTCTAAACATCTATGCTCCAAATGCAAGGGGACACACATTTGTAAAAGAAACATTACTGAAGCTCGAAGTATACTTTGAACCTCTCACAATAATAGTAGGAGGTTTCAAGACTCCACTCTCATTAATGGACAGATCATGGAAACAAAAACTGAACAGAGACCCAATGAAACTATAAGAAGTTATGGACCAAACCAATTTAACAGATATCTATAGAACATTTCACCCTAAAACAAGAGAATGTGCCTTCTTTTCAGCACCTCATGGTACCTTCTCAAAAATCAACCATACACTCACACACACACACACACACACACACACACACACACACACACACACCTCAGCGAATACAAGAACATTGAATTAATCCCATGTATTCTATCAGGCCACCACAGACTAAGGCTAGTCTTCAATAACAACAAAAACAATAGAAAGTCCACATACATGTGGAAGCTGAACAACTATCTACACAATGATAAATTTGTCAGGGAATAAATAAGAAAGAAAGTAAAGACTTTTTAGAATTTAATGAAAGTGAAGGCAGAAGATATCCAAACTTAAGGGATACAATGAAAGCAGTCCTAAGATAAAAATTCATACCCTGAGCGCCTCCATAAAGAAATCAGAGAGATCATATGCTAGTAGCTTAATAGCACATCTGCTCTAGAACAAAAAGAAGTAAATACATCTAAGAGGAATAGATATCAGGATATAAACTCAGGGGTAAAATCAACCAAGTAGAAGCAAAGAGAACTATACAAAGAATCAACACAACTAGGAGCTGGTTCTTTGAGAAAATCAAAAAGATAGAAAAACCTTCAGCCAAACTAACTAGACTACCCAGAGACAGTATCCTAACTAACAAAATCAGAAATGAAAGGGGAGAGATAACAACAGAATTGAGGGAATTCAAAAATAATCAGATCCTACTACAAAACTCTATATTCAACAAAACTGGAAAATTTAGATGAAACGGATGCTTTTCTAGACAGGTACCAGGTACCAAAGTTAAATCAGGATCAGATAAACCATCAAAACAGCATCATAACACCCAAGGAAATAGAAGCAGTCATTAGAAGTATCCCAACCAACAAAAGCCTAGGGCCACATGGTTTTAGTGGAGATTTCTTTCAAAGAAGACCAAATACTAATACTTCTCAAATTATTCCATAAAATAGAAACAGAAGGTACACTACCAATTTGTTCTATGAAGCCACAGTTACACTGATACCTAAACCACAAAAAGAACCAACAAAGACAGAGACTTTCAGACCAACTTCCCCTATGAATAAAATAAAAATACTGAATAACTTTCTCTCAAACTGAATCCAAGAACACATCAAAACAATCATTCACTATGATCAAGTAGGCTTCATCCCAGGAATGCAGGGATGGTTCAAAATACAAAAATCTATTAATGTAGTCAACTATATAAAAAAACTCAAAGAAAACACTACATGATCATCTCATTAGATGCTGAAAAAGACTTTGACAAGTTACAATACCTATTCATGTTAAAAGTATTGGAAAGATAAGTAACTCAATGTTCATCCCTAAATAAAATAAAAGCAATATAAAGCTAATCCATAGCCAACATCAGACTAAATGGAGAAAAATGCAAAGCAATTCTGTTAAAATCAGGACAAGACAAGGTTGCCCACTCTCTCTATACCTATTCAATATACTATTTAAAGTTTTAGCCTGAGCAATTAAATAACTAAAAGAGATCAAAGGGATAAAATTGAGAAGAAGAAAGAGAAGATATCACTATTTGCAGATGATGTGATAGTATACATAAGCAACGCCAAAAATTCTACCAGAGAACTCCTATAGTTGATAAACAACTTCAACAAAATCTCTGGATATAAAATTAACTCAAACAAATTAGTAGCCTCTCTCTATTCGAAAGATAAATGGGCAGAGAAAGAAATTATGGAAACAACACTCCACAATAGTCACAAATAATATAAAATACTTCAGTGTGACTCTAACCAAGCAAGTGAAAGAACTTTATGACAAGAACTTCAAATCATTGTAAAAAGAAATCAAAGAAGACCTCAGAAAATTGAAAGATCTCCCATGTTCATGAATTGGAAGAATTAATATAATAATCTTACCAATATCTTACCAAAAGCAATCTACAGGTTCAATGCAATCCCCATCAAAATTCCAACTCAATTCTTCATAGAGTTAGAAAGAGTAATTCTCAAATTCATTTGGAATAACAAAAAACCAACAAACAAACAAAAACAACAAACATGGTAGCAAAAACTATTCTCAACAATAAAAACTTCAGAGGAAATCACCATCCCTGACCTTAAGCTATACTGTAGAGCAATGGTTATAAAAACTGCATGGTATTGGTACAGAGACAAGCAGGTAGATAAATGGAAAATAATTGAAGACCCAGAAATGAACCCACACACATGAACTTTGGCAAAGGGGCCAAAACTATCCAGTGAAAAAGAGAGAGCATTTTCAACAAATAGTGCTGCTTCAAATGGCAGTCTGCATATAGAAGAATGCAAATTGATCCATTCTTATCTCTCTGTACAAAACTCAAGTCCAAGTGGATCAAGGACTTCCACATAAAACCAGATGAGCTGAATCTAATAGAAGAGAAAGTGGGGAAGAGCCTTGAACACATGAGCACAAGGGCAAGTTTCCTGAATGGAACACCAATGGATTATGCTCTAAGATGAAGAATCGACAAATGGGACTTCATAATACTACAAAGCTTCTGTAAGGCAAAGGACACTGTCAATAGGACAAAATGGCAATCAACAAATTGGAAAAAGATCTTTACCAATCCTACATTTGATATAGGGATAATATCCCATATATTCAAAGACCTCAAGAAGTTTGGCTCCAGAGAACTAAATAACTCTATTAAAATGTGGTGTACAAAGTTAAACAGAAAATTCTCAACTGAGGAATCCCAAATGGCTTAGAAGTACTTAAAGAAATATTCAAAATTCTTAGTCATTAGGGAAATGCAAATCAAAACAACCCACAGATTCTACTCCACACCAATTAGATTGGCTAAGATCAAAATTGTAGGTGACAGAAGTTGTTGGCAAGGATGTGGAGAAAGAGGAGCACTCCTCCATTCCTGATCAGAATACAAACTAGTAAAACCACTTTGGATATCAATCTGGTAGTTCCTAAGATAATTAGAAATAGTTCTATCTGAAGATCCAGCTATATCATTACTGGACATATACCCAAAATATTTTCCAACATATAACAGTTACATATGCACTATTATGTTCATAGAAGACTTATTTATAATAGCCAAAAGCTAGAAACAACCCTTATGTCCCTCAACAGAAGAAAGGATACAGAAAATGTGGTACATTTTCACAATGGAGTACTACTCAGCAATTAAAAACAATGACTTCATGAAACCTGCAGCCTATTGGATGGAACTAGAAAATATCCTGGGTGATGTAACCCAATCACAAAGAATACATACTTGGTATGTACTCACTGATAAGTGAACATTAGCTCAAAAGCTCACAATACCTAGGTTTCAACTCACCCACAGACCATATGGAGCTTAAAAGGAAGGAATACGAGTATGGATGATTCTGTCCAGCTATGAGGGGAGAACAGAATCATCATGGTAGAGGAAGAGAGGAACCTGGGAGGGAGAAAGGAGGTGGAGGAGATAAGGGGGCAGTATCAGTTACCTTTGGCGAAGGGTGGGAGAGAGATACAGAGGGTCAGGAAATAGAATAAAAGTGTGTAGCAGGGTGGAATGAGGAAATGGGAATAGCCATTTGAGAGTCTCACACACCAAGGAAAAAGAGGCTCCCAGGACGCAATGGGGATGACTCTAGGTGAAATGTGCAGAGAAGGAGGAGATAGAACCTGTAGAGACCACCTCCAGCAGATAGGCATGGGTCCTGGTCTAGGGATGGGGGCACCCACCATCTCAAAGTTTTTAACTCAGAAATGTACCTGTCCAAAGGAAACAAAGGGACAAGAAATGGAGCAGATACTGAAGGAGGGGCCATCCAGGGACTATCCCACCTGGTGATCCATCCTGTCTGCAGACAATAAACCTTACACTGTTGCTGTGGTCAAGAGGCACTTGCTGACAGGAACCCTGGGTGGTTACTCATTGGGAGGTCTGGCCAGCAACTGACCAATGCAGATGTGGATGCTTGGAGCCAACCATCAAACTGAGTTCAGGGATCCCATGGGGGAGCTGGCAGAAGGACTGGAGCAGCAGAGGAGAAATGCAGTACCATAGGAAGAACATCAGCTGGTCAAACCACCCATCATTCCCAGAGACTAGACCACCACCAAGGAGTGTACAGGGAGGGACCCATGACTCCTGATACATATATAGCAGAGGATGGCCTTGCCGGCCAGCAAGAGGAGTGAAGACCTTTGGTCCTGTGGAGGTTTGATTTCCTAGTTTAGGGATGCTGGAGCAGTGGGGTAGGAGAGTGTAAGTATGGGGAGAGGCACCCTCATGGAGGGAAAACCGAGAGGGGGAGAGGGAGGATGTGGGATAGGGTATTTGTGGAGGGGTAATGGGAAAGTGGGATATCATTTGAGATGTAAACAAATGGAATGATTAATTTAAAATATAAATAAATGAACATTAGGTACTAGAAAGTTCTTTACTGTTCTTTGATTTTAATACAGTATGGATTTTATTGATATGGCAGGTTGTATTTTCTAAAGATAACAAAAATAGAATATAGCTCTTTCAGTACATTTTTATTTATTTTATTTATTTATATTTCAAATATTGCCCCCCTTCCTGTCTTCTCTCTGTAACCCCCCAATCCTACCCCTCCCTCTTTGCCTCCGAGAGAGTTCCACCCCCCATCCACTCTTGCCTCACAGTTCCGGCATCTCCCTAAGCTGGGGCATCAAGCCTCCACAGCACCATTCTTAAAACCCAATGACTACATTCTTCCTATTCAAAAATGCTATTTGGTTCTCTTCTCTAACTTGCTTGGACCCTTGCATCTTTTGCAACTTAATTGTTCTTGCAAAAGAAGCAGCTGACCCCTGTTGTTAATTAGAGAAGGATGAAAGAAGTTGAGGAGAAGGGAAGTCCTATAGGACCAGCAGTCTCAATTAATCTAGACCCCCGTGATCTCTCAAACACTGGACCACCAAACAAATAGACAGCATACACCAGCTGATATGAGGCACCCAACACACACACAGTAGAGGAGTTCTGGTCTGTGCTCATTCAGAGATGATGCACCTAACCCTAAAGAGACTGGAGGCCCCAGGGAGTTTAGAAGTCAGGTGGGGTGGGGTGGGGGCATCCACATGTAGACTGGGAGTGAGGAGGAGATTTGGTATGTGGAGCAATTGGATGGTGGAGGGTGGATGAGGTAGAGGGGGCAAGGAATGGAATATGGAGTGCAAAAAATAAATTAATTTAATAAAAAAATAAAATAACTGCTTTTTAAAGTGGCAATGCCTGGTCTAAACTGGATTATAAAGATCAGTACATTCCTACCTGGTTCACTCTCCTACACTCAAGTCATGTATCTTAATCGCCCAGAGCTCAATTTGATAAAGATAATATGGTAAGAAATTTCAAGGGTAAAAAACACTAAAAATAGTTATAAAACTAAGGATTATACTATTTTTAGTACAGTAATTGGTGATCCTACCAAGGATACAAACAGATTATCAAACCAGACACTTCAAGATAACACAAACAATCAGTGCGTACTTACCACTCAGAGGATGCAGCCTGCTCCCACATAGGGGAGCAAAAACCAGAGGATTTGCTGCCATCTCAGGCCACCAAGATTGGGATGGTTTGTTACTTAGACAATCAAAAATATAGGAAAAAAAATAAAACCAAACCTTGTACTGCTTTATTGTTTGAGAATTTCATATGTGCATAAAAACTGTTTAATCAAGTTGACCTATTTATTTATTTATTTATTTATTTATTTATTTATTTATTTATATTTTCAAGAGGTCTTATATTTCAAACACATGCAAGCATACCAGCTGACAACTCATGGGAGTTAGTTCTCTGCTTCCCTTATATGTGTCTTAGGGACCAAACTTACTTTGGCAGGCATGGTAGCCAGTGCTTTTATCAACTGTACCATTTCACAAGCACCATAGTAAGCTATTTAACTTTTACAGTGATAAAGTAGTTTAATATCACAGTTTCACCATAATGTAATAACATACATATACTATTTGAAATTAATTTATTCTTACTCTTAATGTTTCTCAGTTTCCAGAAGAGTTTCTTCCTACCTTTCTTACTGCTTTCTTCTTTTTCTTTCTTTTTTATTCTTTTTATTAGTGCAATAGAATTCTTAGCCTTCTCTTTACTTCTTAATTTTTTTATAATAAGAGTTATTACTGATTTACTTATGACTCTTTGAACTCCCTATAAGCTGAACAGGTGAAGAATTTTGATGTTTTATTCATGTCAGCATTTCCAATAGATAATAACAGCTGTTGTGCTCTAGGCTTAAAGATAATTAGAGAATTAGATATGTACTTAGTTGCTATTGAAAATATCAACAAAGGTGAGCATACATATAATGAAAGATAGGCATAAAAAATTAAGATTTTATTTGAGGTTATTGAAAAGTGGAATAAATGTGGATGATGGCTTCCTTTTACATAAAAGCCTGGATTCTTAAATTCATATATTAGATAGAGCACATTCATTTATCGTTATATTTCCACCCTTAGGTCATATTTAAGTTCCATTAATTTTTCTTCCTATTATATGTCTGAAGTATCATTCAATAGTTTTAATGAGCAGTATACTCTTTCATTAAATAGAGGTTCTCAGTGCTACCTCTTCAATGCTGTGGGAGTCTTCTTTTTCCTATTTCAATTCTTTTCTCCATCAATTCTACATTTTATGAGCACTTAAATATTTTTTCCTGACCTTGCTAGGCTTTTCAAAAGATATTGAATTAATAACATCCAAATTTAATGTGCTGTTTGCTCCCTTTCTATCATTAATGAAGATGTACAACAAGAACCATTTTCTAGCCTTTTGTCATATTTCTTGATTTGCCATCCTCAGCCAGTCATCATGGCCCTTAATAGAGCTCCTATCAAGTCCAATTTGGAAAGATGCCCTTTAAAATTACCTAATTTCAAGTTTGTTATTCTTGACACACATTTTCTGTGTGCATCAATGTTAAAGCAAAAGTCTTACAGTGTTTTCCCGAGAAAATAAGATAGAAACTCAGAAAGAGATAGAATAGAATAAAGCATTGCTGCACCTGCTCCTAATGTCATTATTGTCTATGAAGTAAAGAAATTTGATCTGTTTGGAGTCAGGCAATTCTCTCCTTGACACATGGCTTCTTAAATGAAAAAAAAAAAAAGAAAAAGAAAAAGAAAAGAAAGAGAAAGTAGGCAGGCAGAGTTGATATGGATAAAATCAATTTGGGGGAAATCTGAGATGGCTTAGATTTAATTCTGTGCATGCTTTCTCCTGTTACTGTTCTGGGTCTCAGTTCCACAGGACCACACTCCACAGACCCTCTACAGTTGGGGGTCTAGTTTAGCATTCTGTGACATATAATCTGATCAGCTCCCAGAACACATAGATTCTTCCTTCACTTTTGTTCGAATTTCCTGCTGTTATAATTCAGTTATACATTTAGGGCATGGGGACTCTCCCTCTGGAAGTGCATTTTGGATTATATAAGCAAGGCAATCTAATTGTAAAAGTAAGATGGCATTTGATAAATACATATGAACAATATTGTGCAATCATGTGCCACACATTCTCTTGCTGAACTTCAGTAAAATCATGGTTGACAGTCACTCCTTCAATCTGAAGGCAATCAATGATCCTAAAATTCCTTGTGATGATAATTTGTCAAGGAATCCAAATAGACAGATCTCTCAATTGTCTTAATCCCACATACCAAGGTGTTAATAATGCTTTCTTACTTTTCTAATCAATTTATAATTTTAAATATTTAAAATGTCCAGATTTAATAATAATGGAACATTTTGTCAATATAAGGGCAAAAAGTTCCTGAGGCATGTGTTCCACCATCACCTAATACAGCACCCGCCGCCTCTTTTCCTATTACTGCTTACTGTAATGTAGGCTGGTAGACATTTAAATTAGTCTCACATCAAGAATCAGAAATGCCACGAGAGAAAACATAAAATCACTGGAGTGGATTATTTCAATCATATCCTATGCTCTCTGGTAACTCAGGTGTTCTCTCTTGGGCCTCTTTATCCTATGTGGCATATCCATTGGGTTGCAGTTCTTTGAATCATCCTTGGAGGAAAGTATAAGTTCTGATCAACCCTAACTGGACAGTAAGGAGAAGTATTTTTTTTTCTGTACTGTTCATTAACATGTGGTCCTGTTCCCAGAACTGTTCTGCAATTTCTTGCAGGTATTCTTCAGATGTGTCCTTCTCCTGCCATTTGGATTCTCCACTTAGGAACACATAAATTGCCTTATGTGTGGTTCTCTACCAGGTAGGTCAAGAATCTACACTGAGACCTGGATCTTGCCACCTGTCTAGCCTTTCCTTTCAGTCAATTCCTAGTTTCAATTTCACCACTTTACAAAGAACTGCAGTGTTTCCCAAGATAAAGATCCTCTTCGCACTCTACACTGAACTCCATCCCAGCAGTTGCACAATAACTCCAAGCTACCCAACAATGGAGAACATCTAATACCTCTGGGTTATTCTGAACCTTCTCAAAGACTGTTATGGCTCACTTACTGGTCCAAGTTCCATTTGTGGAAGTTCTGCTGATCTATCCCTTATAGATGGACACCAACTGAAGACTGCAACTCGCTACAATGTGTACTAAATTAATATGTTATATTTTTGAGAAATGGTATGAATTTAAGTTTCAAATTGAAATAAATAAGGTATAGCAAGATCATTACATTTGGATGCATTTTTGTATGACTAGAGTCACTGAATGTTTTGGTGAAGAGCTAGACACAAACAGAAGAGCATTTGAAGATATGAGGAATAGAGGCAACATGTAAACCACAGCGAAGCCTCAGGAAACAGCAGCCTGATAATCTCAGAATTCTAATACCAAATACAACTTTGTTTCTAAGCCACCTAGACTATATAACTTTGTCATAGTAGCCTTAGGAAACATTTTTAAACACATGTCAGTCCATCACTGAGACATGATGTAACAAGGCAGATCACTTTAAATGAAACTCAACATCTCCAGGCTGTAGAAACTTTTGAAAATAACTGGTATGACCGGAGACATCTCTGTGTGCTCTGTTGCAGTCTCATAACATACTCTATAACACATTAAGTTATCCAAAGTTGGACACTAAAAGAACAGGAATTCTAAAGGACTCATTCCTATATGCAGATTTCTTGAAGAACAAAGATCCTTGTAGTGAAAGCACTAACAAAAATATACTCAAGTTTCACAGCTGTATTTATTAGTTTTCTGTTGTTCTGATAGACTACCCTGAGATAATACACTGAAAGGATGAAAGAGTCTCAGAGGTGATACAATTCATTGTGTTAGGAAGCCCTGGCTACAAAAGAATGAGGCTATACTGGTGGTGAGGACGCGGACTGATTACATGCCATCACACAGGAAACAGAGGAGAGAAAGAACAGGAAATGAATCTAGGCTATGAAACCTCAAATCCAGCGCACAGTGGTGCACTTCCTCAAGCAAGCTTCTACCAGCTAAAGGTTCCACAACCATCCCAAATAGTGCCATCAACTGGGTGTTTTAAATACCAAGCCTAGGTCAGGCATTTCTCATCCACCCTCCTTACCAGTTAAACAAACACCACCATTTATACTCTACGTCAATGCTAGTCTGCTCTGTAAAGTCATGATTCCTGTGAGAGCAAAGCCATGAAGTTTAATCTCCTAGCAGCCAGCTTGTTAGTTTTGGAAAACTGGAACCAAAACAAAGATCTTGACTGCTTTGCTGTTAGTGCTACTCCTATAGACTTCCTTGCCTGAGTATCCAGACTGAGGCAGCATAGTAAATACAGCAGTGATTCCTAAAATCACCCAAATAGCCACTGCACACTAAATGCACATGTTTCTGTCAGTTTTAATATTTGTTTCTTAAACCGTTTTACAATTGTCCAGGCTTCTCTTTAACCTGATCACTTGAAAAACAACGTCCTGAGGGAAAAATCGATATAAACCAGTTTTCCAATCTCCAAATCAAACTGAGATCATTCTCTGTTTTCAAAGTCTTTAGAAGATAATTAGCATAAACTATTCTATCCAGTCGTTGTCTACCTATCTCTACAGTGACGGTGAGAGATGGTGTGACCTTTCACTGAGGAACCAGGTTACACAGCATGCTGAGATTCAAATGTAAGTTTAAGAGTTAATAGCTCCAAAATATACCAATCTGTGTGAAAAAATTCAATTTAATTATATATCCCCATGCCGCTGCAGAGCCTCCATTATCCCATGAATATTTTAATGAATATTTTATAGTTTCTCTTAATATCTGCAAGCAGCAAATGATATTTCACTGTGCATGTTTATTTAGAGGACAACTATTTAAATAAGCAATTTCTTGTCTACTCTCCAATTTTAACATAGCATTTTATTATACTTCAAGACTCATAAAATTGAGAGACTTGAATCTCTCCAGCTCTGAGAAGCTCAGGTTATGTATAACATTTCTGGATTAACTATATCATGATGTCCTGGTGTTTTAACCATATATAATCCACCACTTACCAATAATTTTGGAGGGCATATTTATGATTCACTCTTTTTTATTGTTTTTAATATTTTCTTTATTTACATTTCAAATATTATCCCCTTTCCTGCTTTCCCCTCCAAAATCCCCCCTATTCTATCCTCCCTCTCCTTACTCACCAACCCACCCTCTCCCACTTCCTGACCCTGGCATTCCCCTACACTGGGGCACAGAACCTTCACAGGACCAAGGTCTGCTCCCATTGATGACTGACAAGGCCATCCCCTGCTACATATGCAGTTGTAGCCATGAGTCTCCCCCATGTGTACTCTTGGTTGGTGGTTAAGTCCCTGAGAGCTCTGGAGGTACTGGTTGATTCATATTGTTGTTCCTCCTATATGGTTTCATAGCTCTTCTGATCACCTTATGCTCAGTCCAATGGTTGTCTGAGAGCATCCACCTCTTTATTTGTCAGGCACTGGTAGAGCCTCTTAGGAGACAGCTATATCAGGCTTCTGTCAGCAAGCACTTGTTAGTATCCACAATAGTGTCTGGGTTTCTTGACTGTATATGATATGGAACGGGTCCCCATCACAAAAGAATACACATGATATGCACTCACTGATAAATGGATATTAACCCAGAAGCTCGGAATAGGCACTATACAATTCATAGAACACATGAAGCTCAAGAAGAAGGAAGATCAAAATGTGAATACTTCGGTCCCTCTTTAATGGGGGACAAAATACCCATGGAAGGAGTTAGTGAGACAAAGTGTGGAGCAGAGACTGAAGGAAAGGCCTTCCAGAGACTGCCCTACTTTCACACATCCAAAACTATAGTACTGGGTTAAAAATCACACTTTGATATATGTTTGAGAGGTAAATGGCAGAGTAGATAGACATATAGATGATTAGAAGGGAAAGAGAATTAACTAACTCCATGTCTTCTCTATTGAAATCAAGAGGTATATCAGACAAAGACTTCTGACTCCAAGATTGCTCTTTCCTACATAAACTAAGACTGGAGAGGAAACACACAAAACTTAATATAGGAGGTGTTTAATGGAGTCATATATAGGGTCAACATATTAAATTTGTCAACAACTGTTTTGGTCTCTTGTTTGGTTTGGTTTGGTTTGGTTTGGTTTGGTTTTCCTCGTAGGAAATGATGCAGACCCTGTCCAGGCACTCATTGTTTGAAGACTGAATTTTTCAACATGTATGGAAGCCAAGTAGACATATCTTGAAGACTGTATATGCTACTACTAACTATATATTTACCCCTTTTGTTTTTTTAATTACTTTTTTTTATTTTATGTACATTGGTGATTTGACTGCATTTATGTCTGTGTGAGCATGCCAGATCTCCTGGAACAAGAGTTGAACATAAAGAGACAAATTTCAGGGCTTCATTTTTATATTCATGGGAAATATCTTAAAGATTATAGTTAACCTAACTTATTATAAAATTCAAATGAAGGGCAGTGGTGACACACACCTTTAATCCCAGCACTTGGGAGGCAGAGGCAGGCAGATTTCTGAGTTCGAGGCCAGCCTGGTCTACAGAGTGAGTTCAAGAACAGCCAGGGCTACACAGAGAAACCCTGCTTGGGAAAAAAATTCAAATGAAGATGGGACATTTTAGATGATACTTATATGATGTAAGGATTGATATAAAGTATAACATATGAGTAATCATCTGATAAAACTAAGATTTTAAGATGTGAAATTCTAAATCTCTGAAAATATTGGTTAAATTAACATGCACAAAGCATGAAAACTTCAGAAAGTTGCTGATAAACAAATACACACACACACACACACACACACACACACACACACACACACACACACACACAAAGCCAGTATAAGTAAAAATAGAGAATGAAAGTCATGAATTCTTCTCCAATTTAATAATTTTTCTGATGCAAATAGAGGTATTCCACACCAATTCATTATTCAAAAGAGCCTGGATCCCCCTGTCAACAAGTCTAAATTTAAAATTAGCAAGTTTTAACTCATACACTGCCCCAAGAGGTGCTTAAAAATCCTGTGATTCATTCACTGCATCGTACGTGTTACTTGTATGGTTGATGTCTGCTCTCTTACTGCCCATGTGTTCTGAATTGCACCTAAGCCTAGTATCTCAAGTCTAAAGCAGATATCAGAATTTCTACCAGATAATGGTAGAACAAATTCAATCAATTGCCTTCAACCTCTTTTGCTCTGATTTGAAAGAGCATAACTACTAGGAGTCAGTAATTGTCAATATGCTAGATTTCATTTGGAGGACAGGAAAATTATTCCACTTTCCTTCAAAAAGAATGATTTCATTTTAGGTACACAGCCAACATTCTTATTTAAAATACAGGCTGGAATTAACAAGCCCAGGTAACATTGTTACCCTAAACTTTCAGCTGGTAATTTTTACTGTATGCCTCCCAATATCCCCCTTCCTTTCCTCCCTCATTTCATACCCCATTCTTCCCCATTCTCTTTGCAAATCTTTCAAGACCACATGCATGTGTTTGAACAAAGGGACCCTCTAGTGGCTGTTTTCCAACAAAACCTACAATTACCTTCACAGAATGCAACAACCAAATTTATCTCAAAGTTAAGGGACAGGGCTGCTTTCCTTCTTGTAAGTAAGAAATGAACTGAACAATATGTTCTTTTGCTCCCTGCCTGGTAATATCACTTATCTCTTATCGTTATCAGACAACATGGAGATGCTCTTTAGTCTGCTGTCTTTACACTGTGCTGATATGGTAAAATGCAGATTTGGAGAAATAAACATAGACATCACCACCTAGTCTAAAAGGTGTCTCCTTGTATTTTGTGTTGCCCCCCAGAGAACAGATAGTGCCAAAGTAATAAATGAAGTGGGCGATTTAGTCATTGAACCCGAGAAAGACTCCTGGTGTGAATCCTTCCCCTTGAGAGAATTTGCTGAGTAGCATCAGGCAAGCTATTTTCTGACAACTCGTAGCTAAAGCTGAAATGGAAATTAAGTATTTCAGAACCATCCAGGTAGATGATTCATGGTGAAGCTACGATTCTTATGTGAAATACAGGTTTCTGTGGAGGCCTCTGTTCAGAATTGAAAATGGAAGCAGGTGAGGGCCCAGCACTCTGGAAAGGCCTCTTTTCAAATGTGCTGCTCTTCAAGGTTAGCTGCGTAAGGAGACTGCACCTTGGATTTTAATGAGTTAATTCCATGCTGTCCTGATCCCCTTTTAGAAAAATGCTGGCCCAAGTATCTAAGCCCAGGTTATTACAGAGAATCACAGTGATATAGTTAAGAGTTTGAGTCTGGAAACTGGGGCATGTGGTGATTGTTCATTTCTTTTGAAAATCAAAATAAAATCTAACTCAAACTCAGTTAAAATTTAAAAAAGAGCCTACTGATACAACCCACTAAGTCCAGGGGTTAGCACAGCTCTGAGAACATCTGACTTAAGATGCAAAAGTCTAGGTTTCTTCCCATTTTTTACTTTTCTCAGAAGGCACAAAGAGGAGTGTTATAATTTCAGACATGAGTACCCCTCTGTTTCAAACAGAGCAGGGAAGAGTATCGCCTTTTCAAAGGCTTCAGCAAGCTTCACAATCACTCCTTGACTCCAATCAAGGCAAAGAAGGTTGCACAGGCATGCAGAAGGGAATAAAAAGGCTACAGTACAAGCCAAATGCAAACTGAACCATCACAATGGAGCAGGGCAGGGCAGGAGAGGAGGGTAAAGTGGAAAGAAGCTGAGCTATACACTGCACTCCAAACGAATTATACCAGAATTGTTTGGGTCACATCTAAATATCATGACTTTCTAAATCTCCTCAGTAGATTCTAATACATATCCATGCCTGGATGCATTCCTCACAGGCATCCTGTCTTCCATCTTCAGCAATCCTCTGTCTACTCTATATGCCAACTCCTTGAACATGTGCCCCTGAGTCCTTTGTAAAAACTTTGGAGAAGTGATTTGATTAATGCAGATGGAATGTGATATGTTGTTGCTTTCATGTTTAGTCCACAAACCTTGGGTCTCAGATACATGAAAACCACAGTGGTAAACAGAACTATTAAACAAGTAGCTGCCGAGTCAATAGATGGTATTCAATGACACAATGAATTCTATCAACAATAGCAATGCATTGTCTTCTCTCCTCACTGAGTCCTAAAGTTTGAAGCTTATATATCTCCACATTTTGTCTTTGTTTGTATGTGGATGTAGGAATATGGGCACCTTTGTTTTGTTTTGTTTTTCTCTTGTTTTTCACCATCCAAGTCAGAAAACTAAGGTTCAGATTAACATGTTAGTGGAAAATTCCACGACTATTTTATTACATGGAACTTGGAGCCATCTAAGAATTGACAAGGTAGCCGTTTATTCATCACTGCAGTTTTCATGTATTTGAGGCTCTAGTGAGCCACACATGAAAGCAAAGTGTCACATCCCACATGGACCTGCTCTCTTCTCTTTCTTCTGCTTCTTCTGTGCCACTGTTACTGCTTTTTCTGTATTTTGTTCTCCACGCAGACCTGTGTTTTTTGTATTCACAGCTTTTACCCGAATAAGCTCTGTGAACTATTGATCTCACTGTGGACCACTTCAAAGCTCTGCCTTTATCTTCATTATTCTTGTCTTCTCACTTATTCATAAATTTCGAAGCTCATATATCTCCAGCATTTGTGTGTTGGTGAGTATAAAGGGGAAGATATATGTGCATACTGGTGCTTGTGCTCATCATACATGTGGATAGTAAAGGTCAACTTTAGGTTTCATTTCTCTTTTTTGAGATAGTAACTCAAGCTGAAATTTCAGTCTCACCAATTAGAATAGAGCTAGCCAGTGAGCCCTTAAGGATGCCTGTGTCTCCATTGCTGCAGTTTGGGGATTAAAAGCAAAATTTGTACCAATGCACCAAGAGTTTTATAAAAATAGTAAAGGGTTAAACTGGGGTCATCATATTTGCACAGGAAACATTTTAGAAACTGAACCTGCTAGTATGCCCTAATATCCACATTTAAAGTGTCCTGAAGTCTCTCATTAAATGTAGCCTGTGTCACATTTGTTGAAAATCTACTCTCACTGGAGAAAGTTTGTTATATTTGAGAGTTTTGTCAAGTTTTCTGAGACCAAGAAACATCTATACTTACTTACCTTGTAATTCTCTACATTCTCATCAATACATCCAGGCTAATGTTTAGAGTTATGATGGTAGCCAAGAGTATTGATATACATCCAAAATTCTTATTTATTTACTTACAGTCAGTTCTTACATTGTTAATACATAGCTCCATTCATAGAAGGTTTGAATAAATGAAAATGTGTCATAAAATTCCAAGAGTACATTATTACATAGTTATGGTTAAAATACTGGGAAAATTTCCTTCTAGGGTTGGAAATCTCTGATTCCATTTAACATAATGGAGATCCTTACTTTATGATAAGAGTATATGTTATAAAAGATATAAAAGAAGAAATCAAATTATATGTTGATAACCAGTTATCATATCAACCACAATGAATAGCACATAGAACATATACTCAAATCAATGGGATTGCACAGTTTCGATCCTTCACATCTAGTGTTCTATAATAAAATATTTTTTGTTAATCTGATGAATTTGTCACATTTTAAAATTCCAAATCAACGTGTTATTAGCTACAGTTAAACTTTCTTTCAGTTTTTTCATGTTTTACTCCATTGCAACATTTGACCCAGAACAACATATGCATCCTTTTTTAAAAAATATTTTTTCTTTTATTGGATATTTTCTTTATTTACATTTCAAATGTTATCTTCTTCCTGGCTTCACACCATAAATTTACAGTTTCCTTTCTCAACTACAATCTGGAAGACCATTACTCTGCATAGATGTGTATAGCTAGTACTAACAATTAAGGAGTGTTGCACCATCTCTGAAAAAGTAACTAGTTCTATGAATTCATTTTGGAGTTTCCACAAGGAAGAATTGCATATATTCACATAATTATTTATTCATTTAACTTTATGTGTGTCAAAATTCAGTTAGGATTATTGATTACTTGGGTTATAAATACAACATATTTGTAAATACTCACAGGTTGTTCATTAAGGGGAATTTAGTTTCTCATTGACCCAAAGGTCCCATTGATGATGGCCACATATTTCGTTATGACTACTAAAATACTTCTTGAACCATTTTAATTTTCTGATACTACAACTATAATTGTTATGTAGATTTATGTTCCAAGCTTAGAAAATGTCATTTTCTCAAGGAGCTCCCATTGCTTAATTGGACAATAGTTTTAGAAATCCAATTCTGAACAGTAAGTGTCTATGGTTAATAGGGTTTTGTTCTAGTGAAACTATATAAGTTATCTATCGTGTATTTATCTATCATCTATATATCTATCCAACAATCTAAAAGTAGAATACAAACACATCAATAAATATGTTTAACTATTGCCTTTGGCATCTACCTTATCTAACACACACATACACACACACACACACACACACACACACACACACACACACACATACACACATTACATGATGCAGGGTATCTCCAGATACCAGACATTTCCATGCATATTATCATATGCTGTTCTTCTAATTCAGCTGCTATCCATTCTTCAATAGTGAGAAATCTGCTTCATATGATGTGCTAGTGGTATGCATCATTATACAGTCTATTATTCATTGCCAAGAACATTCAGAAATATTAACATACATCCTGAAGAAGGCATCCTCATTAAGTGGAGCACCTAGAAACCTTTCATTTTCCAATTAGTCCTACATCTTCCACTGGCTTCCAAGCCTATCTACTCCTACAAATTATTTTCACACTTTATTCAGTGAGGTTTATCTCATATATATGATAGGTTTGGAATTTATTTTCAAATTTTGCTTTATCTCAGATAATTCATCTCAACTCTGATAGGTTTTTCATTTGCATATATTGGTATATTATTTGTACCTGACATTGTATGAGTTTGGACAAGAGCTTATATGCCAGCTCTACAACACCTAAGAGTCCAATCTCACCATGACAAGAATCTTGAGTTCCATCTCTCCCCTATTAATTATTTAACTATTATTTAATTTCCCCAAACTGTTCAGGGCTACTGGGAAACCCTGTTCTCTTCATTGAGTGTTCATAACCTCTTTGGAATCTTATATATGTCATAGAGGATAACTAACTGTGTAGCTGAATACTGGCTTGTCTCACTTACCACTATGGATGTAGATTCAGCTATATCTTTTCATGAGTTGATAGTAGAATATTATCCTAGTTCACTTACCCCACCAAATAAAAGCCACTGTGAACTTCCTCATGTAGAAATTATTGTCAGCATATTGTTCAACCCAGTCAGATCAATGGCTAGAACACCAATTGCTGGACAAAAGATTATGTTTATTTTTTTCTGGAAACTGTCGACTACTTTACGATGTTGGTACACCACTGTTCTTCCCTACCAAGACAAAAGAGAAGTTCCTGATTTTAGCTAGGTTAACAATTGTTATTTCCTGCCCTTTGAAAATTATGCCTCCTGTATTGGGAAGATCTAGTATTGATCACTCTTGTTTTAATTTACTATTCCCTAATCAGAAATCTTATTTGGTATTTTTCATATGTCCATTTGTCATCTGCATGCTATCAGAGACATTAATTCATAGATTCATTCAATTTTGTGGAATTACTTCTTTTCTTATTGCTGAATTTTAAGAATCCATTGTCCATTTTGGTTAAATATTTTTAGACTACTATTTTGCAGTTTTTTTTGTCATAGTCTAGGACATGAGTTTTGTATTCCCTTATAATATTCTATCCTTACCATTGTCTATTCATTTTATTATATGAAAGATTAGTTTCTGTGCAATTATTCATGCATTTAGAGTGTGTTAATTTATTAAAAGCTAGAAAGGCAAACTCAAATATATAACTTTTTTTTTTTTTACAAAGTATCATACTCTTTCATGTCATTGGAGACCTCCTTCACATACTTATTTTTAAATGACTTTAGCTAAATTATGATAGTTTGTATTCAAAGTTTAAATTGGAGTCAAGGAAATCAGTTGACACAGTAACAAGGGTGAATGAGCACAGGAAAAGTCCCTGGAAGTAATCAGAGGAAGGTAGGAATACCTTTACTCAAAGCAAATAATAATTTCTCAAATCCTTAATTTCTCAGTTAAACTTGAGAGAAAGAGAGAGAGAGAGAGAAAGAGAGAAAGACAGACAGAGACAGACAGAGACAGTCAGAGACAGAGAGACAGAGACAGACAGACAGAGAGATGGAGAGACAGAGAGAGATTGAGAGAGGGAAATAGAGAGACAGAGAGACAAAATATGATCCAAATGTAAGAATCATAAAATGATCAATGTGATAAGGACACTTCTTCAGGCCCTTTGGATTGCATTCCTGGACTATTAATGATATTAGAAATGAACTGCTCATTTGACCAAAATGCTTAGTGTAAAAGTTTTCAGAAGGTATTTTTTCATTGTAATTTTTAAAAATATTTCCATTTGTAAATATTACAAATGTAATCTTATAGCCTTATTCCAACTAAGGAACAGGTCACTTTTCAGAGTACTGAAAAGAAAATTATGGAAAAGAAAAACACAAAATTTTCACAATACTAGGAGAAACATGAAATGAGCACAAGCTACAGACAAATGTTTTATAATTTTGAGAGTGAGGAAAATTTTTCAGTTCCCAGGAATTTCTGTTTCCAACCAGCCACTGAGCATCGCTGACATCAACTGCAGCAGCTATATCATGCTTCATTATTTTGGGCTCCTTTCTGTTTATTGGGTGTTTTATAGGAAATATTAAAGATTTCCCAAATAAATTGGATCTTACTTAGTAGTTGGAAACTCTGAAAGGAAATTTAAAAGACATAAAAAGTAAATCAGTCTTACATGTATATAATTTAAACAGAAGGCATTTTCACTCAAAAGCGGTAATATTTGAAGAAAGAGTATGTTAGAATGTTTCAGAGTTAGTTAGGAAAGAAAACATCCATCCAAGCTTTCCAGTATGCTCCCTTCTTAAAGAAAAATAATTTGAGAGGAAAAATAGAGAATAAATGAGGAAAGAAATTTGTGGCAAATAATTTTGAAGCAAATCTGAAAAGTGACAATAAAAATATTCTTTTCCTGAGTGCTTAGATTATGCTTTGATTTTTGAATGTTATTCATTAACTACATCTGTATTTTCTAAACCCTGCTTCATTAGACTCCCAAGAAGATCCCTTTTAAATAAATAAAAATAGAGTTTTACTTTACACAATTATGTTTCTTGGTAACTATTTTGCTTACTCCAAATTCTGTTTCATAAAAGCTGTATATGTAAAATTGTGTTCTCACAATGACATCCTCCTCTTGTGATATGAGCCTGCCTTTTACATATGCCCAAGTCATATCTGATATTGGGGAGCTTAGTTATCCCTTGTTGACCTAAAAGAAGAAGCTCAAGGCTTTGGGCTACAATACAGACTTTACTGAGTTTCTGGTCATGTATGTTCTTGGTAGAACATATAGAGAAGGGAATGGGTATCAACCACTCTAGGCTACATGTCTACTGCACTCAGGCCTCTTTCTTTTAGCAAATAGGTGTGCTTGGATGTTACCACTCCCTTCTACTTTTATCCATCCATTTCTTGGCACCAGACATGGTATAACTAGACAGTAGGTAGCATGATATTTTATCTAAATCTCTCATGACTCTCTTCCACAGTGCTATTCCATCACTGACACCACAATGATGTTGACTGTGTGACTAAATAAGTGACATCTTACAAAGGTCTTCATGACTCAGTCTGTCAAATGCAAAAAAGAAATCAGTTGTTAACCTTGAGTTCTTTTCAATTCTGCCTGGGTGGTTCTGCATGCTGTTCTCATCAACACTGTGGCAATACTAGAAGCATTTACAACTTACATCATGCTATGTTTTGATCTCTTTTGTGCCTAGTTGCACACGGCTTTCCACTAAGAGAAGAGGGAAGAATTCACTCTTATGGAATTTGTTTCTGTCATATTATTCTTTGATCCTTAGTAAAGTAAGAACAAACAAGTAAAACAAAACTTACTAATATTGAAAGTACATGGTTGGATGACTCAAAGGAATGATCCTTGCATTTATTCAACAAGCAACAGGTGAAGGATCTTTGGCATGTCTTTTATCAGATCCTTGTCCTCGTGCATAACTCATGGTAAGCCTGAATCACCGCATAGCGAATGAGGTTAAAGTTCTCCTGGAGAAGATGTGTAAGGACAAGTTGAGATTACTATATAAACACGAGCTTCCTTAAATAATACTGTTATTAACTCCTGTAAACACAAACACAAAAGGTCATGAAACTTTCCAGACATTCCTACATAGCTTATTACTCTTTTTCCACTATAGTCATGGTCTAAGGATACTACCTCCAATCAGCAACTGTAATTTGATGGGTGCATCATGTTCATTGAAGGCTTATGTTATCTTTAACTCCCCTGAACATTATATTCCAATCTCTCTGTATTCTGAAACCTGACTTAATTTGATGTATTTCAAGTTAATATAAGTAGCCTCTACTCTCTTGATGTTAATTCATAGACAATTTTATTTCTAGATCTGGATTTCTCTTGACCAGCTTTTGGATTTGTCCTTTAAACACTTATTTTTCTGTTTTCCTTGAACAAAGCTGTTTTTACATGAGTAAGTTCTAGGGAATGGGTGGGTGAGTGAGGGAACACCCTCTTAGAAGTAAAGGTGAGGGATGGGGTGGGATGCTTATGGAGGGGTGTCTAGAAAGGGGGACAACATATTTACTTTTGCAGATATTTTCTTCCTTTCTTCCATTATTTATTTATTTATTTAATTCAAATTTAATCTTTTTGTACAGTCCAGATTTTATCTCCCTCCCAGTCCACCCTCTGACTATTCCACATCCCATACCTCCTCCCCCCATCTCCACAAGTAGGCCCCTACCTCCTCCAACTCCACCACAGCAGACCTCCCTAGTACCTGGGGTCTCCATTCTCTTGAGCATGAGGTACATTTTCTCTGACTGAATAAAGACCCAGCAGGCTTCTGCTGTATATGTGTTAGGGGTTCATACCACCTAGTATATGCTGCCTGGTTTGGTGGCCCAGTGTCTGAGAGATCTTGAGGATCCAGGTTAGTTGAGAATGCTGGTCCTCCTACAAGGTTGTCCTCATCCTCAGCTTCTTCCAGATTTTCCCTAATTCAACCACAGGGGTCAGCAGCTTCTGTCCATTGGTTGAGTGTAAATATCTGCATCTGACTCTTTCAGCTGCTTTTGGGTCTTTGGAGGGCAGTTATGACAGACCCCTTTTTGAGAGCACATCATAGCCCCAATAACAGTGTCAAGCCTTGGGGCCTCCCCTTGAGCTGGATCCCAATTTGGGCCTGTCACTGGACCTTCTTTTTCCTCAGGATCTTCTCCATTTTTTTCTCTTGCAGTTCTTTCAGACAGGAAGAATTATGGGTCAGAGTTTTTGACTGTGGGATGGCAACCCCATTCTTCACTGATGCTCTGTCTTTCTACTGGAGGTGGGCTCTAGTGGAAGTAGGGCATTTCATTTCTCCCCTTGAGTCCTGAGAGTCTCACCTCCCACGTCTCTGGTAAATTCTGGAGGGTTCCCCAACATTCTGCCTCCCAAGGTTACCTGTTTCCATTCTTTCTGCTTGCTCTCAGGGCTTCAGCCCTCTTTCTCCCACCCAATATCTGTTCTCTATCTGCCCCCTCTGCCACCCAAGTCCCTCCCTTCCTCCCCTTGCCTATAAATGCTTTTTCTCTCTCCCAAGTGGGATTAAGGCGTCCTCACTTGGGCTCTTTGGCTTGTTAACCTTTTTGAGTTCTGTGGATTGTATCTTGGGTATTCTGTACATTTTTTGGCTAATACACACTTATTAGTGAGTGCATACTATACATGTCCTTTTGGGTCTGAGTCACCTCACTCAGGCTGATATGTTCTAGTTCTATTTGTCTCCAAAACTCAGGGTGTCCTCATTCTTAATAGCTGAGTTGTATTCCATTGTTTAAATGAACCACATTTTCTGAATCCATTCTTCTGTGTGGGACATCTGGGTTGTTTCTAGTTTCTGGTTATCACAAACAAGGCCACTACAAACATAGTGGAACATATGGCCCTATGGCATGTTGGGGTATCTTTTGAGTATATGCCCATGAGTTGGTATAGCTGGATCTTCAGGGAGCTCTATTTCAAATTTTCTGAAATAGAAATTTCAGAATTCAAATTTTCTGAGGAATCTCCATATTAATTTCCAGAGTGATTGTACCAGTTTGCAATCCCACCAGCAACGGAGGTGTGTTCCTATT
Organism: Mastomys coucha; assembly: GCF_008632895.1. NCBI lineage: Eukaryota > Metazoa > Chordata > Mammalia > Rodentia > Muridae > Mastomys > Mastomys coucha. Next base: position 109,990,820 of record NW_022196912.1, on the reverse strand, counting down.
TTACCAGATCCTCACCAAAGTGTGCTTAGGGGACAACATTTAAAATGTAATTAAGTGAAGTAATTAATAATCAAACATTCTACCAGAGCCATCTTTTTGTTTATTTTCCCCTTTTTTGGATATATTTCCATAAATACACTTATGCAGTAGTTGTAATTATCACAACTTGTATTTTGTAAACCAAGAAGTCTTCCCACTAAACCTCTTCCTCAAAATTCTAATCTTTCTAAGTTTATAGAAAATATCATGTAATTTGCAATTCCTACTGTTAGTTTGAAAAATATGTGTAATACCAGAATGTAGTATATTCTATTGCATCACTGTTGCTTTGCTGGGCACTATCCCCAGTGTGAAGAAATTCTATAAGAGAAGCTTGCTTTGAGAAAAACCACACAGCTTGAACTGTGATCCCACTTGTGTGCTGAGTAGAATATTGTTCAAAGAAAGCAATGACTCATCCCAGGACAAGCACATTAACAAAGGACCACGGAAGCCTTCATTGTTCAAAGGATATTTTTCAAGCTGATGGCAATAGGGTGGCAAGTTTAGAGTTCCAACATTTATACTCAATGCGCTTCTGCCTCAAAAGCCATCTTTTTTTTTCTTTTCGCTATTCACATCTTACTGTAGTAATATTCTATACAACACTGTGAAGCTACCTAAAAATAGCAATCCTTCATACTTTATAGTAAGTTGATAAACTATTTTGAAGAACCATTCTCTAGTGCATACATTGTCTTACTATTCCTTAAGTATATGATGTATTTGAGTTTGAAAGAATTAAGTGAAAGAGCAAAGCAAACAGTCCTCCTCACATTGTGCCAAAATGTAGGCAGTTGTATATTAAATTTCAGTCTAAATAAAATGAAGAAGTAATTACTGGATCTAAGAAGGGCCTGTGTAGTATGTACAAATAAAATTTTCACCCAGTGAGAAGGATAGTACCTTTGCTAAGGTCTAGAAAGTACACTCTGTCAGGATATGCAAATCCTAAATTATGATGACCTTTGACTTGTGTGCAACAAGGATTTTATAGAAATCACCCCACAAATTTGAGACTTTATTGATGGTGACAATTTTTCTTATTATGCTTTCTCTGTAAACAACTCATTTTCCCTGGGTGTTATACGACTCAATTCCCACTTTTTGGTCTATTCATCCAATTCTGCTTTGCCAAGAAACATAACAAAGGGCCCTAGAACATACATAACTAAAAGCACTAAGAAATCACTGATTTGTTATAATTAAATATATTGTTTCAAATTAGTAAGGCTGAGCTCATAAGCTACAGAATTTAAAAATACATAATCTCTCATGAATAAAGCCATTTGAGCAATTAATGCTTTTAATTTTAAAATTAACAAGTTCTATAAATCTCATAATCAAAATTTAATTTTATTTATGTATTTAATTTATTTGTGATGCATGCATAGGATTGAGCTGATAAACTCTACAAACTAGACAAGTCATATACCATAGAGTCACATTTACAGACTATTATTTCTTTCAAAGACATATACATTGTTTTCTGCAAAAATGCAATAAGTACAGTATTCAATAGGATATCTCTTAGGAAAATTGTAAACCTAGGTATTTATTCAGTATACACTAATCATAAATTGTTATATTTCAATATTTTAACAAGATTTATGTTTCAACGTGAAAAGAGATACTTCCAAACTTATCTCCTTAAATATTGCCTATGTGAAACTTATTCCAATGTGTGGAAGTTATCTACTTTACGAGACTGTGAGTATTCAAATATAGTCCTAAAGGATACTCAACTGGACAAACACTCCTCTTTTAGTTTAGTTTGCTTTCTCTTGCTATGATAAGACTGACAACTAAAAGCAACCTAGAGAGAAAATTGTTTATTTGACTTACACATCCCAGGTTACATAGTTTATTATTGAGAGAAGTCAGGGTAGCAACTCAAAGCAGGAACTTGGAAGCAGGAATTAAGCAAAGACCATGAAGGAATGCGGCTGCTTACTATTTCGCTCCTTACTGTGTAGTCACCTTCTTTCAGTTATCTCCTAGGACTATATGCCGAGAAATGGAAGTACTCGCAATAGGCTACCCACTCCCACATTAATCATTAATCAAGGAAGAGCCTCATAGTCCTTCCCTCAGGGAATTTTATCGACTGCGACAATCCTATCAGCAAAGGTTCAAGAATGGAGTTATGAGAAAGAAATTATTTCCCCATTAACTAATTAATTAATTCACTTTACGTTCTGGTTGCTGCCCCACATTCTCAACCCCCACCACACACACACCCTCTCGCCATCCCCACTTCCACTTCTCTTCTGAGAAGGTGGATGTCACCCCTGGGTGTTCTCTAACCTTGTCACATCAAGTCTTTGCCGGACTAGGCACATCCTCTCCCACTTCGGATAAAATAGGCAGTGCAGTCCTGGAGATTCCACAGACAGGCAACAGCTTCTGTTATGTGTAAAGACACGAGCCTAGCATGTCCTCTGAGAGGCTCCACCCAGCAGCTGACTGAAACAGATGCAGAGACCCACAAGCAAACGTAAGTCAGAGCTCAGGGACCCTTTTGGAAAAGTTGGGGGAATGATTGATGACACAGATAGGAACTACCCAGGAAGACCAACAGAGTCAATTAACCTGGACCCTTGGGACTCTCATTGAATGAACCATCAACCAAAAAGTATACACATGCTGGAGATGTCCCTGTCCAGCCCCACCCCAACACATAAGTAGTACATGTGCGGCTTTTTCTTCATGTGGGTCCCCCAACAACTGGAGGAAGAGAAATTCTTAATACTTGTGGGAAAAGTCCAAAAAACAAAACAAAGCAAACAAACAAAAAGCAAGACAAAGGTATTGTGTCTAAGTCAGGGTTTTCCTGCACGAAACATCCTGACCAAGAAGCAAGTTGGAGAGGAAAACCTTTATTTAGCTTTCACTCCCACATTGCTGTTCATCACCAAAGGAAATCAAGACAGAAACTCACACAGGGCAGGAACTTGGAGGCAGGAGGTGACAGAGAGGCCATGGAGGGGTGCTGCTTACTGAATTACTTCCCCAGACTTGCTCAGCTTGCTTTCTTACAGAACTCGGACTACCAGTCCAGGGATGGCACTATCCATAATGAGCTGGGTCCTCCCCCATTGATCACTAATTGAGAAAAATGCCTTACAGCTGGATCTTATAGAGGCATTTCATCAAGGGAGGCTCCTTTCTCTGTGATAACTCTGGCTTGTGTCAAGTTGACACACAAAACCAGCCAGCACATCTTGTGACATCACTTTCTCTTTAAAGCATATTATTATTATTGTGCTTTTATGCCCCTCCCAGGTGTAGTGAATAGAAGTGAGCTTATTTCAGATTATTCATTATGATTGGCTATTGCTTTTGTATATATACCTCTATGGAAAATATTATTTTGCCATTTGCAGATTGTCCTTGTAATATTATGCTTTACTCATGTGCTTCTCCTTAACCTGATGCTCTAAATAAAGTTGGCTATTGCATGAGACTTTTGTCTGTTTAATTTATAGGCCCCACTCTCCCAGGTTCATGCCACGAAGTATAGCAGTAAATAAATCACTTCTCAGATGACCTAAGTTTGTGTCAAATTGACAAGACAAAAGAATAACAAAACTAACTAGAAAATCTCCTCACTCTAAGACAGTAATGAGTCACGGAAGACAGTTTTGTGTAAGTGTGGAAAAAATAAGAGAGAAAATAAAATCTGATGTTCTGCTGAATCTTCACAGTGCATCATATAAATTTTCTTAGACTTTCCCTTAAGTATTAAATGAAATTCATTTCAGTCACTGTCAGAAATTATTAATACCTGTACATCAGAAAGAGGAGATGTGTATAGAAAGAGGCTTAACCAAGAATTAATATAATCTTTATAGACCACAACGCTCTATGTAGAAGCTCAGCAGAATGTTGGAATTGTTTGGAATGTGTCCAAGAGGAGCCTAGCATTGATGGGAATGATGGATACCAAAAAGAGTTAATACACAGAAACCAAGTGTGGTAAGTATACTCCTGCTTACCTCATACTATGTCATTTTATTCTTCCTGTATCACTCTACATTGTTATCAATAGTGTAGGCATCCAGATCTAATTGCTTCATTTATTTAAAAAGAAATAATTCTACAAAGAAATAGTAAAACACCACTGCTACTGGTGATGGAATCAGCAAACTGAATTTAGATCTTAATATTTACAAGTAATTTTTACATGCTTGTGGGTTTTTTGTTGCCTTTGCTGTGCAAAATCATCTATCAATAAACTACAGTTGTATCTTAACAGGAGGGGAAATTTTCATAAATGACATGCATCTGGAGTCGCTTTGATTTGATAGGTTTTGATGATTGGATATTTTGAATGCATCTCTTACAGATCTCAAATTTAGTTGACATGGTATTATTGAGATACAGTGCTCTAAAGATGTAGTTATCCCAGGAGAACTCCTGTGTCTATAATAGGATAAAACTTTCAAAAGAGGATTCTTAAAGCATTCAGTTAACCAAATCTGAGAGAGCCTTCATCTTCAAATCTTTGTCATCTAAAAGTATATGAAAAGAAATTTCTGAACTTCCATTTGTCTGGAGTTATTTCATTTTTATTTGGGGAAAAGTGTACTTGATCAATCTCATTGGAAGATAGTTGACTGTTGTTCATTTATGGTGTGACAGCAGACAAAGAGTCTCCAAAATATGTGTCAAGTAGTCTAATAAGGGCATTCTGGTATACTATGCTTTTGAAATGGAACAATGGTCTTTGTGTGAAGATAACATAATTTTTATGTAACAGTGCTGTTGCTTCTCTATTTATCATTTCCTCTCCTGGGTTGAATATCATGAGTTGAAAGCAGAGAAAGTTGAAAATGCAGAAGCACATCTAACCTCTCAAATGCTATTAACTAGCAACTCAGTTCACTCCAGAATAGAGTGGTCATTGGCTTGACCATGCAATGATTTGTCTGCAAATGCTATCCCTCCACAGCCTTGCAGGTCCATCACAAAACAGGCCAGGAAATGGTCAAACAGAGTTAGCATTCAACAAATACTTATCTATCAAAGCCTTAGAGGTCTCATTGCAAGTTACTAAATATATAGACTTTTAATCTGTGTACTTGATTACTTATCTGTTAGCGACAAATAGTACTAAATTTTATATTTCAGTAATAGGTGATTGTCACTTTATGTAATCAACATAAAGAAATATCAAAATCATCTTATGTTTTGAGAGTTTTTGCCTTTAGCCATGATGAAAGAGGAATTGTCCAAGGTACTTACCTGGTTATATTATTGTATACCACACTACTATATAATATACATGTCCTTCTGTCAGATTTTTCTACCTAAAATTCTATTACAGGATGTGAATATGAAGATAGCATTAAGTTTGAAATCCCAGCTCATCATTTAATTTTGAGCATCACACTGATAGGACAAATTAATTCACATATCTCCCTCTGTTACTGAAATATAGTGATAATAGTGGCCTTTTTACAGAAAATATAGACCTCTGTATGTTTGTGCTATAGCACCAAATCCTTTTAATGTTTTTCTGATAATATACTTCTTCTTATTGTTATGTTTTGCTCCATGTTATGTATAGTTCATTCCTTATAGCAATTCCTATTACTATTTTGTTTTCTGGAAGAAATGATATTTTATATGGCATGCATGCTACTTTGTTTAGCAAATTTTGTCTTATATTTATGGCAAACAAAAGCTGTGAAATTGAACTTTAATGAGAGACAATATTCAGGGGTTCTAAACTCTATTGGGCATTTATGTTCAGAGTAATTATTTAGTCCCTTTGATATTTCCTTATTAATATTGTTAGGACAGCACACTTTTAACAAGAAGTAACACACACACACATATTTAAAGTTTTATTTTAAATAAATTAATATTTGAAGCTTGTCAGACATTAGTAAAGAGATGCATTATATATGGCAAGTAATAGATTCATTGAGCTGTGGTAGAACACCTATTAACTAAGTAGATTAATTTACTCACAGCAAAATAAGCAAGCATTTTCACAAACAATAAGGAAAACTTGCATGTAGGTCTATATGTTAGAGTGATTTACTGAAAAATAAGTCCTAAAACATATTTATTAAAATAACTTTTGGGATTTTATAGTTGGTGGCAAGATTGTCTTCTTTCATTCCCACAATTTCAATATTAAGTCACATATGTTTTTAAGGAGGCTACACAAGTCCTGTATTTTTATATGCTTCCATTGAAATACAGTTACATCAATTTCCCCTTCCTGCCATCCTGTTCCACCCAGATACTCTCTATTGAAGTCTCTCACGTTCCTCACCAACTCTCAAATTAATGCCATCTATTCTACTGATTGTTGTAGAAGTTTTAATTCCAATCCAGGGTTTCTACCCGATCTTGATCATTCAGTTCCTGGATAAAACACACACAACCTTTCAATTAACAATGAGCCTTAATCAACTCTATAGCTATACAGATATCTGCCCTCTATGCTATTAGAACCTACTTTCCTATTGATAGTAAGTTATTACTTACTATGCTTCATCTGGAGTGCTCTTAACTTCAGTTGCCCAGCTCTCAGAGCCATGGGGTTTTTTGCTTGTTTGTTTGGTTGGTTGGCTTTCTTTTTAACATATCATTTTATTTTTTAATTTTATTAGGTATTTTCTTTATTTACATGTCAAATGATATCTCCTTTCCCTGTTTCCCCTCCGAAAAAAATTAAAAAATAAAATAAAATAAATCCCTGTTCCCTCTCTCCTCCCCTGCTGCTCACCTAACCCATGACAGCTAAACCTTCCCCTCCTCCTGGTTCCCCTCCAAGCCCCAAGTCCAGGAATATTAAACCCTACCTATGTCTCTTCTGCCTATATATTGATTATTGGCATCTTTAATTACCAATAATAAATAGCTTGAGAGCAAGGTGACATAGTGGCTACATGCAGACTCTCTTGTCTCTGAGACAGCCAGTCTTGAGGAACCAATATTAGCATTAGAATGCATGCAGCATCAGACAAACCACTGCAATTGTTACACATATACTGTATATATGAATAATATATATGTGGTGGGGGTGGGTATGTGTGTGTGTGTATGTTATGTTTGTGTGTATTGTGTATGTGTGTGTGTGTACAAATGTGTACATGGTTACAAGGATGACCCCTTAACACTGGACAACTAATTCTTCTTTTCCAAGCCTTCATTAGTTGCCTATATTTATTTTTCTAGGAGTAAGATGCTGAAAATTTGGCCCTTCCATGATAACATATTTATTGATATTATCATTGTTCTAGTCTCATTTATGCAACCATTTCTGGAAGAGACTTTTACAGCAGATTTTTTTTTGCATTTTGACTTGTATACTACTTTTGTTTCCTCTTCTTCAGTGTTCACTGAGCCATAGAAGCACTTATTTACAGCAATTAGAGATTCTTCTGAAAAAATAAAGCAACAACAGAAATCAAAGTAGTGATCAACAGATTGTGGGGAGCCCAACCCCAATAGATTCATGTTCATTAGAGTCCCTATAGCTTCTGTTTGTAAAGAGCTTTGAGTAAGTGTCTTGATGCCTGTGTTATAATCAGCAGAAAAACAACATGCAACAAAGATTGTTTTGACTTCATCAATATTAAAAACCATTGTGGCAGAAAGAACAGCATAAATGGAATAAAATAGTAGGCACAAGCGAATTCTTAGCTACTGAAGGTTCCTGTAGCTGCTCTTCCAGGGATCTGGCTTTCTGATAAGGCAGGGCTTTAGATTTTATTTTTAAAAATAATTTTAAGTTATGTGCAATCAAGTATTTTTCTTTTTATCTTTTTACTTTTAACAAAAAGCAAAAGTGATTTATTCATGAGACCTGTGTTTCTTAGGAATGCATGCCGATAGCTCAATATAAGTCTCTCTTTAATTTTATATGGTTTAGACTACTTGATCTGTTCTAACCGGAGTATCTGAGAGTGAGACAGATCCATTGTTGCCAGAGAAAATGTGGCCTTTGGTCTTGCGACTGGTATGTAAACTAGGAGTTGGTTCCCATATTCACAGGATGAGAAAGTGCACCATTTCCACATGTTTTCAAATGGCATTTGTCTTATTAAAGCCATGCCAAAGCCTGACAAACCAGTAGTGTATTACTTTTCTAGATCTAATTACCGTATAACTCATGACAACCTTCTAACAGCTCTAGCATTTGCTTATTTATTAAATCACTTGAGCCAAGGCTTTCATCTACTTTCCTTTTCCACATAGGGATGGCCTAGAAGAGGCATCTCTTCAAGGTTATACTAGTTCTACAACTACCTAAAGATAGATTGTATAAGGAAACTTTCTTGGGTTAAACATATTTGAAATATAACATCTTAAAAAGTCTCCCTCAACCTTCCTGATGCTGTAGCCCTTTAATACAGTTGCTCTTGTGCTCACCCAAATAATAAATTATTTTCTTTGCTATTTAATAACTGTAAATTTGGTACTTTTATGAACTGTATTGGAAATATCTGTGTTTTCTGATGGTCTTAGGTGACTCTATGAAAGAGTTAGTCGATCTCCAAAGATGTCATGATCCATAGGTTGAGGACCTCTATTTTAAAATGTAAGAAAGTCTTATGATTACGAAAATTTGCATCGTGTTCTCAACTTTGGATTGAATTTCAGGCCTAAGAATTTATGCCAGTTTGAAATAACTACTAATTTTGTTAACTCCTTTTGTCAACAACATTATTACTGCTGTTGATACTATGTTTGAAATTCAAAAGGCACTTAACTAAAAAGAGGAATGGTAACAAATTAGTTCTTGTAAAGAAGATATCTTGTACTATTGAACTTGGCAGCAACTGATAATAAACATGGTAGCTGAAGCAGGCGATGAGACAGACATATGGTACCTAAGCAGAGGTAACTTTCCACAGAGCGGAAGGTATCTTAGAATAAAAGTGTTATTGTAACCTATGATCTAGTACAGAAGACGCTAGCTATATGACCAGGATCTTTGTAAACACATTTGGAGTTTGAGTCTTCTGGGAGCACAGGCCTGGGAGGAAGACCGATCTAACCTCTACAATTTCTGGAGTTTATGGTTTTTACTTAAAGAGATAAATTGCCAATTTGAAATCATTTCAACAGAGTGCCCTTTGGGTGTTTTGATCCCATCAATTTATTGTAAACCAACTACCACATTTTTATGAAAATTACCACATTATCAAATGATAATACATCAAAATTACTATATGAATATGAACACCAATATGGATTTGGCTTCATTTTCCCATCAGTGATGAAAACGCTTGAGTCATTTTCATCACATCCTGTTGAACAGATAGAAAGACAAGAGCAGGAACCACACAGGAGAATGCATGCAGTGATGCAGGCCTTGGCTGCAGACACAATAGAGGGCACAAGGCCTTTCAAAAATGATCTTAGACATCTTACTTGAAAATACATCCTAGAATACTTGATGATAACTTTATATTCACAGAAGGACTTTAATGTTGTCGAAATGTTGTATGTGTGACTGGTCTAATTGGCATCTGATGAAATTAGGAAAATATATCTATTTTATCTTAAGTCTTAGTGGTTATGGAATTATAAGTGCCTTTTCAGAAAAAAAAAGTCCAAAACATAAATTACCCAACTAACCCAATTTTGATTTCTAAATACTTTGTAGTCAGGGTTAAGCAAATGACTTTGTACATCACCTCAATGATAGTTAATACCATTTTTGCCCTCAGACTCTTTGGCAATCTGTAGATTTGAAGTTCACCAGCTCCTGAGGTCTATTTGAAAACGGAGAACAAAATTGTCAGGCATGTGCACAAGTGACTCTGTGCCTTCCACTCTTTGGACATAGAGCTGTCATCACTCCCTTCCCAAACAAATTTTCACCTGCATGAACACATTCATGCATTCATCAAACTTATGTCTTGAAACATTTTTGATAGCACTCATTCCACTTTCAGCCACCTGTCAAAACAATTGCTTAATTAGGTTAAGCTGTCTGGCTTTGTGAACAGGTTTACTGTGCTCGGTTGTCCCCGCCATAAAATTAATAGTTTGACCAACTTCTAAGGAGACAGATTTTTGCACTCGTGAAAGTCCAATTAAATCCACCTTTGCCAAACAGGTGATAAAAACAGTGTGTCTGAAAGTTTGAAAGCAGCACTTCATTTATTATAATCTTTCGAGTGCCAAAGTACAAATTAGGTAGAACTGCAGCTGCGAGAAAGAGAGAGAGAAAGAGAGTGAGCCCGAGTTACAGCACTCTGCTCTTGTGACCCTCCTAGCAGGCAGCCAAGTACAAGATGACAAACGGAGGGAATGACCGTACCCAAACCTGCGTGGCCAAATTCTCAACCAAATTCCCAATAAGCAATGAATCATTCATTAAATTAGTATTACTCACACTCAATTACTACCAGTCACAGCACTTAAGGGCATGATTCTCATGGTGTTTCTCGGCTCTCTTTTTGTTGTTAAAACTCTGGCAAGTGTAGAATGCCTCTAAAGTGCATATAATTTCATTCAGATCTTGCTATAATGGCAGCAGAACCAACATTCTTCTCAATGAAGTCAGAATGTGATTCATGGTCCCAGAGATTATTAAAGGTGTGCAAAGTCTGCAAAATGTTTTTACATTTTGATTTGTGTATGTGGATATCATGGGAGACAGATTTAAATTAGAGAAAAACCTTTCAAATTCTCTCTGTTTGTACATGGGTCCTGGAGAAAGGACTTGAGTCTTCAAGTTTGCTAAGAGTGATCTATGTATCTTCTAGACTTCCATATGGTAAAATGCATCGTAATTTGCCATAAGATATAACTCAACCTTTCTGGACCATTAAATTATTTCATTATAACCATTTTTTTTTTTTGCAAAAGATGCTGATGTGTGGAATATTTTATGAAAATGAAAACCCTGACTGTAACTAACACATGTTAGACATATAATATCCATAGATCATTTGCATTACATACTTTCCTCTTAGGATAGTAACATAAAGAGTTATATTTTCAAATGTTTCCAGTATTTTTGAAAAAAAATGTAAACTCTTAGAATCCAGAAATTGAACAGTGTTAATAAAAATATATAGATATATTTTTGTAAAGTATCACCTAGTTATATAAAATTTTAGAGAGGAGGACTCAAACTTAGGTTGGAAGGAAAAGTATAGGACAGGTTGGAATTATGACAGGAAAGATGGTAAATTATATAATTATAAAAATTTTAATATTTTTAAAAATTGAAGTACATATTATAAGTTGTTTTTAATATAAGTTGCCAGTGCAAACCTCTATGATTCCAGCAATTTCTTATTCAACTGCATGAAAATTTACTCCTTAAAAATATTGAGAAAATTTATTATAATGACTTTAATGAAGGTAACATAAAAGAACAAAATTTGGCTGAGTGTTTTGTGTTAGCTTTGACCTTCAGTACTTTTGGATGAAGTTAATATTTTAAAGAGTCAAATGGACTTTGCAGTATACTCCACGATCAAGAGAAGTATGATAAAATTTAATGATCTAGGATATATTTTGATGGCTATAGTTGCAGCATGAGAAAGAAAGAACAAGCCAAACAATCTAGATAAAACGATACTAAAACTTTACTTTTAATCTATTTCTCACATAAACACCAAATACTTTTATGTTTCTGACATAAAATCTAAACTTGTTTAAAATTTGTTGCCTTTAATTTTGTGCTTAGCAAACATAACTCTTAACTTTCAAAAGACATGGACCATTTTGAGATACTTCTTTTTAAATCTAATTTAGTACTCTTAGATGATTTCACTCTAATGAACATCCATTATAAGCCAATCTTAAAAATTTTTATTAAGTGCTTTCTTTGGACATAAAACTTTGTTGGAATTATGACAAAAAGAGACTCTAGAAAATATCCATATCCGTTCAGTCTTCCATTTCCTGGTTTTTAGTTCTTGTGAGGAGATAATTAAAAAATACTGATTTGAAATACATTCAAATATGCCTACATGTTGCTCTCAATTCAAATCTTTTAGGGTGTATGACATGAACATATATGGTCTTCTGATATTTGACATTGACTTTTTTCCCCAGATAATAATTTCGGCTATTGACATCATAAGAATTTCATTCATTTCCAAGCCTGCTTCCGTGCAAATACAGAAAACCCCCATGCCTTAAATACAGATGTAAAGACATGACAATTAAATGTGAGCAGAAAAAGTTGGCTGATGCCTTTGACACTGGAAATACTCTTCAGATGATTCGTAAATTGTTGTACCTTCTGCCATTTCAAAGATACTTTAAAATATGGACATGGAGAAGGCTCATGAATTCACTTCACTCATGAGGAGTATTGGTTATTGGTGATCTCTAGAACAGAAAGTCAGTTTTAATTATAGCTATAGTAACTTAAAATCTGTCCATGATCCATTGAATAGTTCTACATATATACACTTATTGGCAGCATGAGTTGAACTTACTGGGTCTAAAAAAGAGCACATGAAGCTGAGTGAAGAAAATAGTTGAATAATATCAGAAAAACTGTAGGGTAAAGAGTGAGGGTATATTTTGTTAAAACACTATATATATATATATATATATATATATATATATATATATATATATATATATATATATATATATATATATGCATATAAGGATATATATACATATATATATATATATACACACACACACACACACACACACTCACATATGTGTGTGTGTGCATGTGCATGTATGTGTATACAGTGATGTCTATTCTTGGTTGCTCACTTGACTATATCTGGAATGAATTACAGCCTAAAAATGAGGACACACCTGTGATCTAGATCTTGAGGTTGGAAGACATCTTGGCCCTAATGTGGATCTAGAGGCTAGAAACACAGTATTCTGATCCAAATCTTGAGGTAGAAAATGCACCCCTTTGATTCAGATCTTGAGGCAGAGAAACACACTTTTAATCTGTGCCACACCTTCTGTTGGAAGGCTAAGGATAATAGAAGAAAGAAGGTTTTGTTCTTTTCCTTGCCAGCACATCCATTCCTTTGCTGGCATTGGAGACTACTTCCTCCAGATTCCAGCATGACACATCTAGCATTGTGGGTCAAAGCAATTAGTAGATTCTTGGATTTTCCATGCATACCTAGCTACTGCTGAATTACTTGAACACACACACACACAAACACACACACACACACCTATGTAAAACAGAGTTTTGAAGTAGCTCGATTGTTAAACTGGTTTTATAGGCAGAAAAACTTGAGTTAAATACTCACGACTCACATATAAATTCCTAAAAGCCTAATGTTGTAACATATGCCTATATCTCTAGTGTTGGAGACCAGATAGAAGTAGATCCTAGGAGCTCAATGGCTAACCTACCTATTTAGAACAGGGATCTTCAGGTAAGTGAAACATATTTCACCAAATAAGTTGAAAATTAATACATGAAGACACTTCCTTTTCTGACTCTCATATGCATACCCTTACATATACATTTATGTACATATATCATAATACATATATACACAATAAATCCATTAAGCTAATTGAGATAGAAGGTATCTGTCTATCTTGTGGAGTTGCTACACTAATATCATCTTTTGCTAAAAGAAAATTGAGATGAATATATATACTTTTCCAGAAAAAGAGTTGGTTTACATCTTAGAGTTATGTTCATTGAGGCACTGGCCACATTGAAAGGGTGAGTACATGAAAGTTGTTCTGTGTTCTATAGAACACAAAGACCTTTATAACTCAACTCCTGTGGACTTAGGGAATCAAGGCAGCTGTGAATTGGAGACTGAAAGTGTTCATGTACACAGAGACACATGTCTAATAATCACTAACTTGGAATTGGTTTACACCTTGGAAAGTCATGAACAGTCTTTTTATACTCTTCTTCACATGAATTACTGGATTCTATTTCTGCCTTCCCATTTTTTTTCAAAAGAACCTAATCTTGACACTCTAAGTATGTAATGTATTTAATCAGAGTTCAGGATCTTAATCTGACTTTGCTTGAAAATTTCCCCCAGGAGCCACCCTTAAAGAAAATCATTTAGTAAAATTGAAACAATAAAATCAGGTATTTACACAAGCCCTTTGCAGTATAATACTGCCGTTAGGGATTCAGAAGCATCTCTCTAGCATCAGACAAGGGAATTCTAAGGTTCCAGAAAGGATCCCAGAGCTTAAACAATATGCAATTCAGATTAATCATGGACTGTTACATCTGAAAAAAATATATAAAAGGAATAAAAGAAACATGCTCATTTTGGGGGGTTGTAGTGAAATAGTAGATGTAATTAAAATACAGCCAGCTAGGCTCCCCAGACAGTCTGGATTCAAAGTTGTAGTGGGATGTAATTTAGCAATCACAGCAATGCTGTCCAGTGGCTTTTCCAGGCTGTGTTTGTGAAATGTGCATGTGTATCATCCTGATGGTGCTCTGGTGGTCTATTTGTTGGAGGTCTTTTTGTTTCTGTTAAGTATGCATTTTTGGCTTGCTCTCTACCTCACTGGTTGGTTCATTCACCCTAATTATGATCACCTGATAAAAAGTGGAAGTGACACTTCCAAACCTCTAGTCCAAACAGTCCTAATAGCCAGGAAGCCCTGCCATTTGTCTAATTTAAATAAGAGGGCATACTTTATACAGAGGAAACCAAAGCAGCCTGCCACAGTAGTGCCTTCCAACCACTCTCTATTTCTCCTCAGTATTCAACATGGCCTTTTAAATAACAGGCAGTTATAATAAGGGTTAAATTATCCTCTGCTTTTTTCAATTGGAAGTCAGATTTAAAAGGTGTTATGGTCTTACAGAACTGCTAAATTCCTAGACTTAAACATTTCAATACTTAATCATGAAATAGTTCAGAAATGTACTTGACTTTGGAAATATTAAATGAAAATCTACAGGGGTGCTTTGTTATTTTCAAATGACTTAGAAAACACAGCATAGAAAATAGTAATGCATTCATTTCCATAGGATCATTCTCAAAAAAGATGGGTTAACAATTGTATAATATTGTCACGAATATAGAATATAGAGTAATTGTGAGTGCCTGATATTACCAAGCAAAGACTCACTATTGACAGTGAGATAAAAGGCTGAGGATGACAGGCGGAGAAAAACATACTAGAAACAGCAAAATCTGTCAGTCTACCATGGACTCATTTTTTTTCTTACTGCAAGTAAATATATAATGGTTTATCCAAAACCCTTCTCTAAGCTGATTCCAAGGCATTACGGAAATAACATTGCTTTTATATCACATCTTAGTTCCTCCTACTTGAAGACAAACAAACAAAAACCAATTAGGCAAATAGACAAAGATGACCTTGAAGTTAAGAAGGAGTCAGATTATGGAAGTATGGATTCTGCTAAGGTGTGAACTCACTACAGGGCAGGGTCTGTGGTCCCTCTGGCTTCTGATATAATGGCCCAGAGTGAATGTGGTAGTTAGGCAGATTGAATGCCTTAAACTCTTCCTATTGGTTCTCATCTTTAAATTAGCAAGACACGCTTATTTACATTAATTGAGTTTTTATTGTGAAAAGATGAGAAGTAACCCAGGATCAGTGATGAACGCCTGAACTTGATATCAAACACGACAGAGCTACAGTCTCTAGCTGCCCTAAGAGACAAAGTCCAAATCCTCTCCAGTTCCTCATATCTCTTATTTAATGAAACAAATCCAAACAAACAATAGACATGTTTTGGATGAGGAGTCATTGGTTCCA
This sequence comes from Mastomys coucha, assembly GCF_008632895.1. Taxonomy (NCBI): domain Eukaryota; kingdom Metazoa; phylum Chordata; class Mammalia; order Rodentia; family Muridae; genus Mastomys; species Mastomys coucha. Next base: position 109,975,079 of record NW_022196912.1, on the reverse strand, counting down.
AGGAGATCACACTGTTTTTCTAAGAAGATAGAAATAAAACTGGCAGAGTTAAAAACAAAAATCAAAAAATAAACAAAAAAATTAACTTTTCTTGGCCACACATATCGTAGCAAGTGGAAATGTGTAGTAGTATATCCTCTAATCATAATTATAGAAGTGTTTATGTCATGGACTTTTTTGTATCAACTTCTGAGACCCCTGAAATTACATATTTTTGCTCCTCATAAAAGTTACAATGTTCAAGCAACTGAAGCAGTCCTAAAGCCTGCTGTGGAACATTTTCCTTCAAATGTATGTTCATATGAGGTTCTATTTCTATATAAAGTGTTATATTATCCTACATGATTCAAGGGAGCATAGCCACTTCTTTTTCCATTTTTTACATTCAGTTTTCCACTTGTATTAAAATAGATATTTTTGTCATGTCATATAATATATTCTAATTAATTTACCCTCGCTCTACTACTTCCAGTACATTCCTACCTCCCCTCCTCTATGACTCTACTCTCTTTCTGTATCTCATTAGGAAAAAAAAAAGTTTCAAAGAGAAAACAATAAAACAAAACAAAATCACATAAGATAAAATAAAATCATCATATCAAAGTTGGAGAAGGCCAACCAACAGACAGAAAAGAGCTCCAAGAGAAGGAACAAGAATCTCATTTGTTCACACAGTAAAGAGTAGCATAAAAATACTAAAGTGAAAGCTATAATAGATTTGTAGAGGACCTGGTGGAGATCCATGCAGGTCTTGTGCTTATTGCTCTAATCTAAGAGAGCCTCGTTCTCCTGGTGTCCTCCATCATCTCTGGCTCTTACATGATTTCTTCTTCCTCTAGCATAGTGCTCCTCAAACTCCGAGGAAGGGATATTAAGGAGACACCTCATTTAGAGCAGTGTGTTTCTAGGTCTCCCTCACTATATAATGTCTCACTATGGCTCTCTGTATGTGTCCACATCTGTAACAGGAAGAAACTTCTCTGTTGATGGCTGAATGAGACACTGATCTATGAGCATAGCAGAATATCTTTAGGAGTCATTTTATTGTTACATTTTTTCCCTAGCAGTCCTTTTTTTTGGGGGGGTGTTGTTATTTTGTTCTGTTTTCTTTGCTTGTTTGTTGTTTGTTTGTTTGAGTTTTTTAACCTTGTTATCTCTGGGCTTTGTAGACTACCTAATCACTGCTTCTTCATCACACAATCAGTATCAGGTATGGGTTTTATCCATTGGGAGAGTCATATTAAAATCAGATAATGGTTAATTACTCCCACATGCTTTATGTCACCATTAATACTGCATATTTTCCAGGCAGGACAGATCATAGATCAAAGGTTTTGTGGCTGTATTAGTGTTTATATCTCCTTTTTGGAAGCCTGGAGAGTGTCTTCCCAAACCAAAGACACCAGAATGTAGTGGTGAAGGTTCCATATACATCTTCATATTCAATGAGGTATGTGGGTGCTGCCTTTCACAATGGGACCTTAGCGTCTGTTTGCAGAAAGCAACCTACTGTCTTGCCAACAGCCTGGATTGTTTGGGGATTTTCATGGTACCCCTTTGGCCAAAAACTCAGTTGGATATAAACCAGTCCCAGTACTGGAAACTTTATCTGATCAAAAGCGATGGTTGGCTGAGGTTCTGGCTTTCTCATCATTGGGAGACTTCATTGAATAACCTTCATATACTTTAGGAAGTTTCCACGGTCTTAGATGTTCATATCCCCCCTCAATTCTATCACCTTCCCTCCATATTCCCTCCCTCAATCCCATTTCCTTTCTCCTGCCCCAACTGATCCTACTGTTCCTACCCTGCCCACCACCCCCTAGCCAGCTGCCCCCCTTCCCCATCCACCCATACAATATTTTCCATGTCCACTTTCCAGGAATATCCATGTGTCTCCCTACCTAACCTCTTTGGGTCTATGGTTTGTAGCTTGGTTATCATTTATTTAATGGCTAATATCTGCATATAATTGAGTACATACCATATTTATATTTTTGCATCTGGGTAACGTCATTCGAGATGATTTTTTTTTCTAGAGCCATCCCTTTGCTTGTAAATTTTCATGTTATTTTTTAATTGCTGAATAATAATTCATTATTTAAATGAACCATATTTTCTTTGTCCATGCTTCTTTTAAGCTTGTTTCAATTTTCTGGCAAGTGTTCTTGTAGTAAGATGAAGCATGAAGACTCAAATTCTTCTATTTTGTACTCAGATATCTCAATATCAATATGTAGATATTGAAGGATGACAGGACCTAAGCTATTCCTCTACCAAGATCACATTGGATTGGTTTTCTCATAGATGGTGATGTTAAGATATAAAGTCTATCCTATTTCATTTGGATTCTAGGCACTTAAAATTACTTTTTCCCCTGATGATACCAAATCCACCTCCAAAAGGAGAAATTACAAGTATATTGTGTGTCTGTGCAGTGATGGCACACACCTTTAATCCCAGCACTTGGGAGGCAAAGACAGGTAGATTTCTGAGTTCAAGGCCAGCCTGGTCTACAGCATGAGTTCTAGGACAACCAGGGCTATACAGAGAAACCCTGTCTCGAAAACCAAAAACCAAAACCAAAAACCAAAACAATGAACAAACAAACAAACAAACAAAAAACCAAGTATGTAGTGTATGTATGTGTGTGTTTGTGTGTGTTCACATTTGCTGTATAGACAAAAGGTCAACATAGGGCATTATTCTCATTTATTTTTACACCTAAGACTGTCTTTTGTTTTGTTTTGTTTTGTTTTGTTTTGTTTTGTTTTGTTTTTTTCTTGTTTTTCCAGACAGGGTTTCTCTGTGTAGCCCTGGCTGTCCTGGAACTCACTCATATCACCAGGCTGGCCTCAAATTCAGAAATCTGCCTGTCTCTGCCTCCTAAGGGCTGGGATTAAAGGCATATGCCACCACTGCCCAGTGAGGAGACAGTCTTTTCATTGATCTGAAACTTGGCCATTCATTTAACATAGCTGCTCAATGAGCAGCCTGAATCCACATGCCTGTGTCCTCCCAAGTCTGGGGATAACAAATTCCTGCTTCCACTCACCGTGGGTAGGGCTACGCTGGAACCATGTAGAGCTGGTTGGATCAGAAGTGGTGTTGAGTGGTGAACAGTAGTTGGGTCAAGTTGTGTCCAACCCTGGAGATCTCCTTTGGAAAGTGGTAAGAGTGGAAGACCATGCCCCCTCCTGTCCCGGTCCTGCATGCCCCAGCACAAGTAAGTAGTCCTGTGCCCCCCAAACTTTGCCCTGACCAGAGGAAGTCATGAAGTTGCAGACATGTTTAAATTCCCCTCTCCTTATAACGTCAAGGCACCTGGGATTCCTCTTCATGCAAATAAGGCATTCCCAGCACCTTAATCACAGCCAATGATGTACACTTACCCAAAAGCCTCTATCCACTCCCCCTAAATCTAAATAATCTTTATTCTCTAGAATTAAACAAGCTGCTCAATGAAGCCTACTTCCCAAAAAGTCAGTATTTTTGCCCAGGAGCTGACTTTGCCTATAAGGGTAGGGAAATCAGATTCTGTAAATCAATTCACTATCTTTTAAAAGCATGGATACTGGGGTGAAATGCAGTTCCTCAAATTTGCATGATAAATACATACTGAGTTATCTCTCCCACCCAAAAAGCTGTATAACTATGCTCCAAGTACACAATTTCATCAGTGGTAGACAGTGACAGATCTTATTAACACATCAATTTTTTTAAAAATACTTTTTGACTTAATGATAAAGAACAGTATATCGTGATCACATAACAATAACACTCTTTATGTTCAATGGTGAAGTGGATAAAATGACCATATAGCTCTATGAAATTATGGCATCAAATTTATTTTTGACTCATTATACTAAATGTTAACTTCCTAGTCTCTTAGCAGTGTGGTGTTAAGGTAAACCTGAGAAATTTAATCTCTTCCAGCCCTTGTCCTTTGATCTTCCTGTGACATTAAGTCAAGACATTTTCTCAGCTTGATTTTGAGGAGACCTAGCCTTATTTCATTATGTTGCCTCGAGGAAACACACACAGTTAAACTTTTCTGGAAATGTATCCTGCTGGCATTTCTTGTTATAGTTTTTAATCTTCCCTGCTTTCGTAATATTAAAATCAAGGTAGTTGGTTTCTCTGTTCCCATAACCTAAATTTAAATTCAGTGTCTTCTTACTAATAGAGATAAGGTAGGCCCCTCGATTCTACATAAAGGGCATTTGAGTAGTTTTTATACTGTAGGAGGATTGAGAGACATATGTTTAAACTTTCTTTGAAAATACATCCTAAGGAAATCCCTTTTCTGGTGATGGACAGGTGGTGTTTTGTAGATTCCTTTTTAGTGTGGCAGCCTTTATTTAAAGGTATCAAAGAAAAGGAAACCAACAATGGAGATTAACCTTTTATTTAATTTAGGAAAATTCAGGCCTGGGACTTGGTGTCCTGGGATTAAATAATGGACCACAAATGATAGGTATAATCCCCCTTTCTTCAAGTAGAATTCTCACTGTTACCAAAATCACAGTCCCCCCTCCCAAATTAAAATTTTAATCAATAATTAGCAGCTGAAGTCAGCCTCGTTGTAATACAGCAATTCATAGGCATGTCCTTTTTGAGTTGGACTTAAAGGTGATCAACTTTAATAAGTACATGGATGAGAAAGCCTGCCATGGGCTTTCTGATGGTGTACTCTAACAGAGACAAAATACTTCAGTGGTATGCAAATGTCACAAATGCAAATGTGAATTTAGTGATGAGTACACCTTAAGAAAACTCCAAATAAAATGACCGGTAGAGTGTATGCCCTGCCCTCTTCCAAAGGATGAAGTCATGGAAGATAGAACACTCCTAGCTTTCAGGAGACAAAGGAGACATGGCAAATAAACTCAATGTGGGATGATGGACTGCTTTACACTGTGGGGAAACATAGCATATTAGTAGAAAATGAGCAAATGTAGCCCAGCTCTTTATAACTTAACTGTGTTGTGTACTTGCTACTTTCTTCAATTGGACCATTATAAATGTCGCCGTAAAAACATTTCTGCGTTTGGACTGCTGAAGAAATAGGTATAAAGGAACTCTTTGCATATTGTTTGCAACCTGAAATTATTTGAAAATGAAAGTTGTAAATCTTGCTAGGTTTAATAAAGGCTAATGATCACAGCAGTCATATGAAAGTAGATCGTAGCAAATTTAGGAAATAATTAATGGGATTTAACTGGCTACCCTATTAAGCAGAGGATTATATCATTAGATGCAACTCAGCAAAGAAGCTTTGAGAAGTTACAGAACACAGTGTGCTACTACAGAGTCAAGTCGAGGAAAATATAATTTCCAGTGTAAAAGAGTACAGAGGTGTATTGAATCTGCAAACCTTTGTTTTAAGGAAATGGGGGGGGGGAAATGTGTATGACTCTCCACATCACTAAGACCAAAGCAGCATAATTTAAATATTTTCTAGTGTATGAGAGAATCTACCTCAGGTTCAGTGGAATGGCTCAGCAGGTATAAAGGGACTTTCCACCAAGCCTGAGCAGTTAATTTCCATCAATCCCTGAAACCTAGATGGTGGAAGAAGAAAACTAACTTCTTCAAGTTGTCCTATCTCTTTCACAGATATTCCTTAGAATGTGTGTTCCTATACACATACCCACTCATATACACACAAGTAAAGAAATGCAACTGAAAATTATAAAGAAACCTTCAGCATATTATAATATATCAGGATTATAATATTAAGAACTTTCCAGCATCTTGTAAACAGGCAAAGATGCAAGTCAAAATAAATGTTTTATATGAATGAGAAAGATGAGATAGTCTTCATATGACATTATAAAACAATAATCACATCAATTTCAGAGTGGAGAGTCTGATCCTCAGGTCATTTACATGCTCTGAGATTAATAATATGAAAAATACTTCACATGTATCTGCTGGTGATAGAAAAAATACTATTTTTTCCTATTTTATGTCATTTCAGTAGGTACATCTAAGCATATATAAAATGAAATACTCTATCAGGATACCCAATTTGCATGGGCCATTTCATCAATATTACTTTCACTGGGGAAAAACTTATTGAGCATTATGTATGTTCCAAAAAGGGAAATATTCTACTTTTCTCAGAAATCAACCTAGTATGTCTTAGGAGTTAGGATCTCAAAATCACCCTGGCAGTCAGAGGACATGTTCTTCTATAAATGTGGGTATTCCTGTATTACATAGATTATTGTTTTGTTTAATGGTTAATTTCAATTGTCAACCTAACACAGCATGAAATCACCTGGGCGGTGAATCACAGTGATGGCGTGTCTTCATTGAGTAGGCCTATAAGTATGTCTATAGGAGGCTATCTTAATTAAGTTAATTGTTGTGGGAAGACACCGCCCATTGTGGGATGTATCATTTCCTAGATAGGACTTGTTGACCTATAGAAGGAAAGAAATTGAGCTGAGCACAAGGGAGCTTGAATGCATTTGGTTCTCTCCACTCTAAGTACATAATAACGGACTAGCTGTATAGAGTTCTTGAAGCCTTGCCTTGATAGACTGTAACCTGGAATTATAAGCTAAGTTCCATTTTGTCAACATGTTTCAGCACAAAAACTATTCAGTGTATTGCTTCAGAAGATAGCAGCTATTAGGTGTGATGTTATCTACCACACTTGGACATGTAAGTAAATAACTTCACCTATATATTCATACGAAATGGACCACTCAGAATCAGTTGTCTGAGATGACTGAACTGATTTGGCGAGGGACCTAAAGTGAGTTCATGATTAACTTGTTCACTTACAGATAGCCTATGCTAAAATAGCTTAAGTATTGAGTTCTTGACAACTTAGATTTCTTAACTGGCCATGATGACCATGTGTGCCTACAAACTTGCTCTACTCCCCACCCCCACCATCTAAAACAATATACATTTGTTTAAAAGCCACAACTCTCTGAAAGTCTGCAAACAGTAAATCCTTTCCATAGAGATTTCAAGACTGCTCAGCCTTGCTCTCCCGTTGCCAACTTTCAAGGTACTTCAAGAACATCAGAGTCCTTTAAATACTAGTGTTCCTTCTGACACTTGACATTCCAGTAGGGAAATTTTGATTTATAAGTTACCACAGTCTACCTCTTCAATTTGTGTCCCTGTGGTGGCGAAGCAGATGAGATCCTCTCTAGCACTGCTTACGGCAATCACATGACCCCTCATAACTCAGTTCTCCCAGCACTGACATTCAGCCACTCTATACATTGATACTTGATACTGCAAACTGGGTTAGAGAATTTCCTCCATGCCAAATAGGAGGTGTAGAAGCACCAGGGATTTCTGGGTTTCTACTCTGCATGTCATACAAGGTTTCCTGTTCTGGATTAACAGCCCAAAGGAAGAAAAGTGTCCACGTTAGGAGGTCTGGGGCCCTTACGAATAGCAGGATCTTCAAGCATGCAGAAAGAAGAAGGCTTGCTTTTCCTTATTAGGATTACTACCTTAACACGCTATAATTAACATTATTTAGCCAACTGCACTTTAATAAGCTGTGATTACTCTCAGCAGTATAGCTTTGCAGAATTATTTCATAAAAAAATACTTTGGCTGAAATTTATAATCCAAACTTTTCTGGTAGAAAAATGTTTTGTTTTGTTTTTTTAATTTTTTGAGGTTAAATCACATAATTACGTCATTTCCCCTTTGCTCTTTCCCTTTCCTTCCTCACAGCCCTTTCATGCAACTCCCTCTTTGCTGCTCTTTCAATTTTATGTTTTATTTGTTCTGTAATTGTTTTTACAGTTGTGTGTGTGTGTGTGTGTGTGTGTGTGTGTGTGTATGTGTGTGTTTGTGTTCCTAAATACATAAATACAACTTGCTTACGACTCACAGTGTTACTTTGTTATGTGTGTATGTTTTCAGAGCTGACCACTTGGGAATGGATAACCAATTGCTGTGTTCTTTACTGGAGTAAACTCTCTTTCACCCTCAGGATTCCCTCTTTGTCTGTAGCTACTTGAGTAGGTTGTTGGCCTAGAGAGCTTTGGGGCTTCTACATTAGCATGTCTACTGGTACCAACCTTTTCTAGGTCACCTTGAGGTAGCCATGTGACCTCGTGAGTGTAGCTTCAGAGATTCCGAGAAGTGTTCTCACAGCAAACTGTTCTTTTAGCTCTTAAAGTATTTCTACCCCCTTCCATCCACAATGAATCTCTGAGCCTTGGTATCAAATTTATATTGTGAATGTATCAGTTGGGACTGGGTCTGCATATTTGCATTTTGATAGGTTATAACTTTCTGTAATGGTCTTCCATTATCCCAAGGAAAAGTCTCTAGAGATTTTTTTCCCCCAAAGGTTGAAGCATAGTTGAGAATTAGCAGACTAGAGAATAAAGCCACAGTGGGAAAAGTACAGTACATTCCTATGTAGAGAAATCTTAAGTATCTTTAGTTCTAATCTGAGAGTTGTTTTCTCTTGAGTACATTTCAAATAGGAACTGAACTCCCCATTGAGATTCAAGCCCAAAACGTGAGGTTGTCTTGTCAGCTGTGACATTTCATTACCAATGAGAAGGCACTCAACTCTTTGAGATTCAATGCTCCAACTGGAAAATGGAAGTGACAAAAATTTCTAGTTAGTGTTAAATGAGGTAATATTAAAGAAAGTCACTTTAAAAAAAATCAAATGGCATTGCTAAGCAATGGTAGCCTACACCTTTAATCCCACCACTAGGGAGGCAGAGTCAGGCAGGTCTCTGTGACTTGGAGGCCACACTGGTCTACTTAGTAAGTTTCAAGACTGAAAGGGCTACACAGAGGCACCCTGTTTTGAGAAACAAAACAAAAGAAAAAACAAACAAAAAACAAAATTCAAATGGGGCCAGTTACTGTTGCAATTTTGAAGCCCTTGCAGAATCTTCATGCCTTCACATTTCAGGATAGTTTGGGTGTTATGAAATGAACTCAAGTCTTAGATATAGCTCAGTAACAGACCACATACTTGATGCGTTAGGAGAACTGGATTCCATCTGAGTATCAAAAGACAAATGTAATATATTGTATGTTTGGGTGTGGGTGTAGGGATGTACAACTTTCAGTTATTACATAGAGGATTCAATAGGATTGCTACTAATAGAACATTAATATTTCTATATCAAAGCAAAGGTACTGATTAGATTAAAGGGTATAAGTTATGAACTTTTATAATTATTGCAGACTGGATTCTCTTTTAATTAAAATACTTGTATATTCTAGTACAAATTTTATTCACCTTTTGGAGTTAACAATGAAAAATTGCCAATCTTACTCTAATACCTTCACATACAACAGCATTCCTCTTTTGGGAAAGTGCATGTGAATTGCCTTTTTATTTTATTTTTATTTTTATTATTTCTTTTTGCTCTTGGAACTTTTGTTTTCAAAACAGCTAAAGTTTTAGTATAAAGTATTCTAAAAATATGAATTGTACAGTACACATGACATTTAATAGGTATCTGAACATATTTGTTTAGAAAATATATAAAGTTTAATAGAGAAATTTGTTTTCTTTTAAATCCCATGACAAAAAAAAAATCTATATCTGCTTCTGTTGGTAAGTTAACCAATTCTGAAACTTTATTTAAAACATGGTATTATTTGCTAAAATAGCTCCTGAGAAAGATGCACAATAGTGCAGCAACAAACAGGGATATGGTTGATGGTGAGGAGGATTGACATACTTCTTGAATGTCCCAATCAGATCTGCTTTCTGTGAAAGATATATAATGAAAGCAAAGAGTGGCAGAGAAACCAACAAGAAAAAAAGAAGAGAAGGAAGAAAACAAATGGTGGGAGCAAATAAAACGTAGAAAGAGAAAGGAGGTTAGGAAAACAGGAGAGGAGGGAGAAAGGGAAGCAGAGGGAAAGGAGGAGAGGGAGAGAGAGAGGCGGGAGGGATAGGGAAAAGAATGACTGACTCAACAAAGAGAGGCATTTGATGATGATAAACTTACCTAAAGAAGGGGGGGAAAGTTGTATACAGAACTCATAAAGTTTATAATCAAGAGTGAACACTCAAAATGAGGAGACCCCAGGAAAGTAATGTGTGGGATCCTACAAGCGGTCACAGTTAAAGCCAGCTAAAAGAAAAACAAAATCAAAAGGAAGAGAAAAAAAAAAAGCTAAAAAAAAAAAAAAGTCCTCTTGGTCCATAGTCTAGAAATGCCTATGCCTATTGCCTCTCTGCCTAGTACTTTTCCGTGCAGCAGTGACCCGTATCCACCAACAACACAGCAATGTCACGGAACTAAAATGCATACAGCTTCCATTTGGGGGACTGTTCTTTTAAGCATCACTTCCTGTTCTGCTTGGGGTTTTTGCCTCCATCGTCTATCACACATATAAAGCATTTCCAAATTGCCTTTAACGGAAACAGTTCGACATGCTAAATTAAACGGAGCTCCGGAGACATTTGTTTTCAGCACCAAAAACAAACTCAACGAGACAACAAAAAAAGAAAGAAAGAGGGAAAAATGCCTAGCCCATCAAATCTTAAACCATATTTCTTTTTAGTCTGTGTGTTAAATGGCAATAATGTAAATGAATGTGAACCGCTTGGCGAGTTATGAGAAATTAAGCTGCAAATTACAGAGCTGGCGAGTGAATGCTGGCATGGGTGGGATAGGATGATAACACGGTGGGTGGGGACCTAAGCCTTCATTAGGGATTCTCATTTCTCACTCATTTCATTCCCAGTTATAAAGTCCAGCGAAATGGATCTCAGTAATTGCAAAGTTGCTGGCTCCATTGGTTTAGAGGAAATGAGTACAGCCATTACTTTTTCCTACTTTCTCTTTTCTTCGTCTTCTGCATTTTTGTTGCATCCACGGGAGTTTTGGAAAGCTTTTCTGAACAATCAGAAGCGTGAAACTCTCCAGCAGCTTTGACATTTCTGTGACCTACAGCCCCTAGTGCAGTTTTGTTTTTAAAACTGAGACGTGATGCCATCAACAGAGGACAAACCAGAAACAAAGTTCTGGAAACGAAAGCCCTCCCTTTGTTAAGAAAATAGAGACATGAAAAGAAAGAATAAAAAACAACAATCAGATTGTCTAAGAGAAGAAAATAGGAAAAGGCAGAAAGTTTTCTAGAATTAACGATGACAGGACACAGACTACAAAATCTATAGCAACACAGATGCTCATTAAACTGTATAAGAAGCTCGTTAGAAAATAAATGTATTATAATTTAATAACAATCAAATTGTTATTAATTTAATTGGTCTAGTCTCCAGTTTTCCAAATTAAAGGAAACATCATGTTAGACATTGACACTTTACTATCCTTCAGAAAAAGTATGTTCTGAACTGACTGGGTCCACGCTCAAAATGACCTAGACTTGTATGTAAATAACTACTCCAGACCACTTATATTATGGTCAAAGATGAAGAAAAAACATTAACATGATTAAGTACGTGGATTTCAAATAGGAATGATTGTCAGATGGGTTTCTAATCTTAGGAGAAAATGAGCAGAATGTGGGAAACTTCTAGATAACACAAGAACATGTGCCTATATCCAAATATCACTTTATATTATAGAGCTTTTCTTTATTTACATTTCAAATGTTATCCCCTTTCCTGGTTTCCACTCTGAAAAACCCATATTATCTCCCCCTCCACTTGCTCACCAACTCACCCTCTCCCACTTCCTGGCCCTAGCATTCCCCCTGCATTGGGGCATAGAGCCTTCACAGGACCAAGGGCCTCTCTTCCCACTGATGACCTACTAGGACATCCTCTGCTACATATGCATCTGGAGCCATGAGTCCCATTATGTGTAATCTTAGGTTGGTGGTTTAGTCCATGGGAGCTCTGAGTATACTAGTTAGTTCATATTGTTGTTCCTCCTATGGGACTGAAAACCCCTTCACCTCCTAGGGTCCTTTCTCTAGCTCCTTCATTGGGGACCCTGTGCTCAGTCCAATGGATGGCTGTGAGCATCCATTTCTACATTTGTCAGACACTGTCAGAGGCTCTCAGGAGACAGTTATATCAGGCTCCTGTCAGCCAGCACTTACTGGCATCCACAATAGTGTCTGGGTTTGGTGATTGTCTATAGGAAGGATCCCCAGATGTGGCAGTCTCTGGATTGTCCATCCTTCAGTCTCTGCTCCACACTTTGTCTCTGCAACTCCTTCCATGGGTATTTTGTTCCCCCTTCTAAGAAGGATGGAAGTATCCACACTTTGGTCTTCCTTCTTCTTGAGTTTCTTGTGGTTTGTGGATTGTATCTTGGGTATTCTGAGCTTCTGGGCTAATATCCACTTAGAGAGTGCACACCATGTGTATTCTTTTGTGATTGGGTTACCTCACTCAGGATGATATTCTCCAGATTCATCCATTTGCCTAAGAATTTCATAAATTCATTGTTTAATAGCTGAGTAGTACTCCATTGTGTATATGTACCACATTTTCTGTATTCATTCCTCTGTTAAGGGATATCTGGGTTCTTTCCAGCTTCTGGTTATTATAAATAAGGCTGCTATAAACATAGTAGAGCATGTGTCCTTATATGTTGGAGCATCTTCTGGGTATATGCCCAGGAGTGGTATAGCTGGTTCTTCTGGTAGTACTATGTCCAATTTTCCGAGGAGCCACCAAACTGATTTCCAGAGTGGTTGTACCAGATTTCAATCCCAACAGCAATGTACAGAGCTAAACAAAGAATTCTCAACTGAGGAATACTGAATGGCTGAGAAGTACCTAAAGAAATGTTCAACATCCTTATTCATCTATGAGGTATAAAGCCAAGGAAGTGACCAATTTGGCTCATCAAAGGAGAATTCCCTTTTTTTAAAAATTTATTTGTTTTTATTAACTTCTTTCATTGTTACTGTTTTTTCTTTATTTACATTTTTATTAGATATTTTCTTTATTTACATGTCATACAATATCTCCTTTCTCAGATTCCCTTCCAAAAAACCAAACCAAAACAAAAAACAAAACAAAACAAAAAAACAAGAACAAACACCTGTTCCCTCCCTCCTCCCTCCCCCACCCCTGCTTGCCACCCTACCCTCTCCTACTTACTGGTCCTGGCATTCCTCTACACTGGGGCATAGAATCTTCACAGGGACAAGGGCCTCTCCTCCCATTGATGATGGACTTGTTAATCTTCTACTATACATATGCTGCTGGAGCCATTGGTCCCATCATGTGTACTCCTTGGTTGGTGGTTTAGTCCATGGGAGCTCTGAGGATACTAGTTAGTTCATATTGTTGTTCATCCTAAGGGGCTGCAAACCCTTCAGCTCCTTGAGTCCTTTCTCTAGCTTCTTCATTGGGGACCCTGTACTCAGTTCAATGGATGGCTATGAGCCTCTACTTCTGTACTGGTCAGGTACTGTCAGAGCCTCTCAGGAGATAGCTATATCAGATTGGATTGTCCTTCCTTCAGTCTCTGCTCCATAGTTAGTCTCTGCAACTCCTACCATGGGTATTTTGTTCCCCCTTTTAAGAAGGAATGAAGTATCTACATTTTGGTCTTCCTTTTTCTTATGGTTTGTGGATTGTACTTAGTGTATTCCAATCTTATTTTTTATTAGATATTTTGTGTATTCCGATCTTAATTGTTTATTAGATATTTTCTTTATTTACATTTCAAGTCATATCCAATTTCCTGGTTTTCCCTGGGGAAAAAAAAAAAAAAAAAACCTGTTCCTTCCTCGCTCCCCCAGCTCACCAACCCACCCTTTCCTGCTTCCTGGCCCTGGCATTCCCCTACACTGGGGCATAAAATCTTCACAGGACCAAGGGTCTCTCCTCTCATTGATGACCAACTAGGCCATCCTCTTCTACATAGTTTTGCAAAAATTTCATTGAGTATTTTTGTATCAATATTCATAAGGAAGATTGGTCTTTAGTTCTCTTTCGTTGTTGGGTCTTTGTGTGGTTTAGGTATAAGAGTAATTGTGGCTTCACAGAACAAATTGGATAGAATACCTTCTGTTTCTATTTTGTGGAATAGTTTGAGGAGTATTGGTATTAGGTCTTCTCTGAAGGTCGGATAAAACTCTGCACTAAACCCCTCTGGTCCTGGGCTTTTTGGTTGGGAGAATATTGACTGTTTCTACTTCTTTAGGGAATATAGGACTGTTCAGATCATTTATCTAATCTTGATTTAACTTTGTTACCTCATATCTGTCTAGAAAATTGTCCATTTCATTCAGGTTTTCCAGTTTTGTTGAGTATAGGCTTTTGTAGTCGGATCTAATGATTTTTTTGGATTTCCTCAGTGTCTGTTGTTATGTTTCCCTTTTCATTTATGATCTTGTTAATTAGGATACTGTCTCTGTGCCCTCTAGTTAGTATGGCTAAGGGTTTATCTATTTTGTTGATTTTCTCAAAGAACCAGCTCCTGGTTTGCTTGATTCATTATATAGTTCTTTTTGTTTCTACTTGGTTGATTTCAGCCCTGATTTTGATTATTTCCAGCTGTCTACTCCTCTTGGGTGAGTTTGCTTCTTTTTGTTTCAGATGTGCTGTCAAGCTATTAGTGTATGATCCCTTAATTTATTTTTAGTTATTTTTTTGAGGAACTTAGAGCTATGAGTTTTCCTCTTAGGATTGCTTTCATTGTGTCCCATGAGATTGGGTATGTTGTGGCTTCATTATCATTAAATTCTAAAAAGTCTTTAATTTCTTTCTTTATTTCTCCCTTTGACCAATTTATCATTGAGTAAAGTGTTGTTCAGCTTCCATGTATATGTGGGCTCTCTGTTGTTTTTATTGTTATTGAATACCAACTTTAATGTGTGGTGACCTGATAGGATGCAAGGAATTATTTTAATCTTCTTGTATCTGTTGAGGCCTGTTTTGTGACCAAATATATGGTCAGTTTTGAAGAATGTACCACGAGGTGCTGAGAATAAGGTATATTCTTTTGTTTTAGGATGAAATGTTCTATAGCTATCTGTTAAATCCATTTGTTATATGACTTCTGTTAGTTTCACTATGTCTAGTTTGTGTTTCTATGATCTATCTATTGATCATAGTGGGGTGTTGAAATCTCCTACTATTATTATGTGGGATGCAATGTGTGCTTTGACCTTTAGTAAATTTTCTTTTCTGAATGTGAGTGCCTTTGCTTTTGGAGCATATATGTTTAGAATTGAGAGTTCATCTTGGAAGATTTTACCTATAAGTATGAAGTGTCCCTCCTTATCTTTTTTGATCACTTTATATTGAAAGTCGATTTTATTTGATATTACAATGGCTGCTGCAGCTTTTTTCTTGGGACCATTTACTTGGAAAATTGTTTTCTAGCCTTTTACTCTGAGGTTGTGTCTGTCTTTGTCACTGAAGTGCTTTTCATCTACGCAGCAAAATTTTGGGTCCTGTTTCCATAACCAGTCTCTTAGTCTGTGTCTTTTTATTGGGGAATTGAGTCTATTGATATCAATAGATATTAAGGAAAAGTAATTGTTGCTTCCTATTATTTTTGTTGTTAGAGTTGGAATTCTGTTCATGTGGCTATCGTCTTTTAGTTTTGTTGAAAGATTACTTTCTTGCTTTTTCTAGGGCATAGTTTCCCTCCATGTGTTGGAGTTTTCCATTTATTATCTTTTGAAGGGCTGGATTTGTGGAAAGATACTGTACAAATTTGATTTTGTCATGGAATATCTTGGTTTCTCCATCTAATTAAGAGTTTTGCTGGGTATAGTAAGTAGCCTGGGCTGGCATTTGTGTTCTCCTAGGGTTTGTAAGACATGTGCCCAGAGTCTTCTAGCTTTCATAGTCTCTGGCAAGAAGTCTGGTGTAATTCTGATAGGTCTGCCTTTATATGTTACTTAACATTTTTCCCTTACATTTTTAATATTCTTTTGTTGTTTTGTGCATTTGGTGTTTTGATTATTACATGACAGGAAGAATTTATTTTCTGGTCCAGTTTATTTAGAGTTCTGTAGGCTTCTTGTATGTTCATGAGCATCTCTTTCTTTAGGTTAGGGATGTTTTCTTCTATAATTTTATTGAAGATATTTACTGGCTCTTTCCTGGCCAGACCTTTCAACAGAGGACTGCAGAAAAGCCCCACCTTGTAGATGCAGATGGAGGCTGGAAAGACCCTGTCCCAGCTGCTCAGCAGTTTCTGAGGCTTGTGTGTTCCTGGTTGGTCCCCCCTTAGACAGTCACTAGAGAGAAAAAAATGGGGAGTGTTCCTTTCTCCATAACCTCACCATCATCTGCTGTCACCTTTGTTTTTGAACTTAGTCATTCTGACTAGTGTGAGGTGAAATCTCAGGGTTGTTTTAATTTGCATTTCCCTGATGACTAAGGATGTTGAACATTTCTTTAGGTGCTTCTCAGCCATTTGGTGTTCTTCAGTTGAGAATTCTTTGTTTTGCTCTGTACCCCATCTTTTTTTTTCCAGTTTTGTTGAGTATAGGCTTTCTTTTTTTTTGTCTTTTTTTTTATTTTAGATATTTTCTTTATTTACATGCGAATTTCTCCATTCCCATTTTCCCCTCCAAAAGAAAAAAAAACAAACAAAAACAAACCGCTGTTGCCTCCCCCCTCCCCATACCTGCCACCCCGCCCTCTCCCACTTTCTGGCCCTGGCATTTGCCTACACTGGGGCACAGAACCTTCACAGGGCCGAGGTCCTCTCCTCCTATTGA